>NW_009931600.1:79037-118675 GCF_000696875.1 Nestor notabilis | reverse complement strand
CCCCCCAGTTTTGAAGGATGACAAATGCTGGGGTGCTTTCTATTAGCACTCTTTTTGGCTTTTGATGGGATTGTTTAGTACTGAAAAAATAATTTTGCAGCAGTCTAGATAAAGCAAGCAAGCCTACAGCTTCCAGATTTAACCACAGCAGATGATAAAACAGCTGCTTTAGAAGGATTCAATTTAGAAAGGCCAGTGTGGTTAACACCCATCATCTGAAGAATGCCACTGGCCAGTAATGATGGGTTCAACACTGTGATTCATATCTCTTCCCACCCCAGCGGCAGAGCAGCCTTCATGGTGGTGCCAGGGCAGCAGTCAGCTGTGGCTCCAAGGGAGCAGTGGCATCTGCCAAATGGACTGCCAGGATGCTTCCCATGCTGCTGCCTTCCTGCCTGCTGGTGGTCTGCCATCTACATGGCATACATCTACATCTAAGCTTAGCTTCTGAGGGCGGGTGGTAATGTCTGCAAGGTATATTTTATTACATAAAATAGAGTCAAAATCAGCTGCCAGCTACTGCTTGGCCTAGGTTTCTCCTTATCCTGGATGGAGAATTTTCCTTTTAACAGGCACATGCATTTACACTAATCCAGAAAATCTGGATGTATTTACCTGATGGGTGGGAATAGTTTTCTCATGGGTGATTTAGATATTTCCTTGAAACTCTTCTTATTGGTGAGAAATGCTGTGTGCTTTCCTTTCCGATGTTAAGGCTAAGCTAAAGACCAGTGAAATAACTCCTGTTGGTGTGGGGGAACTTTGAGTCAGGCCTCTGCTGAGTTGCTTTGAAATTATTAGAAATGTAGTACTGAAATTTTAAATTTCAGATGTAAGGTTTTTTTTTGGATTCTCTGAAGACTTGGATTTAAGAAAACAGGTGTTATTGCCAACTAGTTCTGACTCATATTTTCTTGATCATTATTTTTATTATGCATGGAATGATACCTGTCAGAAAACCTTCAGTTGCTGTTGATATAATGAGATCCATATAATGTTGATGTAGAGATCCATAGTGGAGGGAGGAATACTTTACTACAGCATTGTGCAGAGCATGGGAAAATGTCTGTTCTTCAATAGACTCATCTTGATGCATGTTCATAGCAGAGCATGCCAAAGATGAGAAAAGAACACAATCCTTTGCAGAGAAAAGATAAAGCTCAGAGTTACAAATATAAATGGGGTGAAAAAGCTTAACAGAACCAGGCAGGCTAAAGTTTATAAGGACAGAGAGTTTGCTGGAAAGCTGAGATGTCTGGAAAAGGACAAATTTATTTACACAATAGTCTTTCTTCAGAACTAGCGTGTGTATAGCACATTGGATCTGGAACACATTTCCCTCTCCATATAAAAAACATCAGGAGAGACTTAATGGGGAAAAAAGGTATCTCTCTCTACCTGTGACTGCCTTTCAGAAGAGAAAGCTCAAAGTGTGTGTGATCTCAGGATCTCAGCTGACTTACAATTTAAGTCACAGACTCAAGGGTGAGACCTGGATCCAAGCTTCCAGCTTTTCCAGCGTCCTGCTTTAGGGGAACCTCATAACAGAGTAGCTTAGAGGGTAAATGCACAAACCAGACTGGTTTTGAGGTCCTCTCATCTTTGTTATCGTAAGCTTAATACTGCCTTTTTAGAAGGACAATCCAAACTCTTCTGGTGCAGTTATTGGCAACATTTCTGTCTGCTAGCAGTTTTTCTCCAACTACTGAATGCTGCAGCTCCACTAAAGTGAGGTAATCAGCTTCTGCAGCAGCCCATGCTGCTAGGCTACTCCCAATGCTCTGAGGACTCCTCATACAGCAGGAGTAGGAAGATTTTTTTTTGTTTGTTTTGTTCATGTATAGGTAAAAGTATGTACTCTAATCGGAGCCTATAAAGCTTATGATGGAGGCCTTATGGCTTGCTACTTCATCTGTTTTCCTTGGAGTATTCTGAGAGCAATTGTCTTGCAGGATACTGCTCAGCCCTGGTTCATTTTGTCCATCTGTCCTTTGAAGTGCCTGAGTTGAGATGCCCATCATCTCTGCCTGCCCTGATGGCAGGAGATGCTGGGGCTCAGCTGAAAGTAGTCTGGACTGTCCTGAGTGATATTGTGAGAAAGTGGCAACCAGATAAGGCATCAAGTGTTGGAGGCTACTTATATAGCAGGTAAGACATCCTGGTACAAATGCCTTGAACAAACCCTATGAAGCATATGACACCTTCGTCTTTCCTTCGAGTACCAACTGTTTTGCTCTAGAGCCTGCAAGTAAGGTGGTCCAGTCAGTGTGAACTTGGTCCTAGTTGTCAGCTCAAGATAGATATGTTGGTATAGATATGCTCTGTGTGCTGTGCAGCAGTGAAGAAAGGATATGAAAATCCTAAGAGCCTTGAGGATCATTGACAAAGTCCAAATGTTGGCCGTTTTGTCTTTACACCATTTATACCTCTATAATGTGGGGCTAAATCCATCAGACAGGAGAACTGTAAAATTGGCATGACAGTGGAATTGAGCTCAAATGTGCAGTAAGTATACCACAGGAGGAACCAACACTCTGGAATTAATTAAGCTTACAGATTTCAGTCACGTTTTATTATGTATCCTTCCAATTACTTTGTATAAAGCACACATATTGTGAATTTTGAAAAGCTAGAAGTTGAGTGTAAAATTTCAATATATATACACATAGGAAATGTTTAAGTGGTATTTGTCATTGCTGAAATATGTATCTCTGTGACTAATGGTTTTATTATATTTTTCAGGCTTTATCGCTAGTAAGAGTAATGCTGCACTTTTAAAAAGATAATTTTTTTGGTATATGTATGATATAGGTGGGCAGCTGAGGTGCAGCCCATATGTATTTATGCTTGGTTTTGAATAGCAGAAATGTATATGGATCCAGTCTAATACTACGTATAAAAGAAACAAATTATTTAAGTACTAAATTGCATGTCAAAAGTCTTCCTTTTTGGTGCAATAAGTATCTTTTGGTGCAACAGTATGCACTATTACCAGAAGGAGTAGGTGATATTAATTCCTAACAATGACATTATTTTCCAAGATCATATGTCTTAACAAAGGAAGAGAAAAGGTTTCTGGATGTGAGTCTGAATTTATGTTTCCGCTGCAGTAAATGATGTTAATAGTTTGATTTTTCTATGCTGTGAAGCTTGACTTTGGTTTGCAGAGTTTGAATCTTAAGTCTGTGTAAATATTGCAGTAGAGGTTGAAGGTGAAGAAATGATAATATGGTACTTGAAATAAAGTGATTTTGCTAACAAATCAGTGAACATTGTCTATTTATGCAGGAGCAGTGGTTAAACCTCTGCTATGGAGTTTACTTCATAGCTTGATGAGATAGTTCCTCGCTTGGGAAGGCAATGTGCCCATTAAATCTTCAGGCTGGTCAGCTAGGGGAAGATTTAACTTTCTGTAGTTTAGAGTAGTGCTTTTGACATTGTCTCTGTGATCTAGTGGCATGGTGTTAAATGGTATTAGGACCTAAATTCAATAATGTGGAAAATAGGATGGCATATAATCAAGTGAGGCAATTGCTTTGTACAGTAAGAAAAATTGAAAATATTTCTTGTAATTTAACCATGGCTTGGCATGACCTTGCTCTGACACCATGACTCAATGACAGTCCTATCCTCAGGAGAACGAGATTTTTAAAGCCTATTATTAACTTCCTATGGGCAAACAAACAACTGGAGAAGAAATGGGGTCATTTGTGGTTGTTTATTTCTTTCTCTTCCTGACACTTCCTCCTGATTCTTCCTAGTGCCTGGAGCCCTGCAAAGAGTCCTGGGACCTGAAGAAAAACCATTGCCAAAGCTTCTGTGATGTAAGTCAGCCCAAGGGCACTCTTTCTCACTTTGTTCTAGCTGTCTTTTTCATTTAAGTTATTATCTTCAAGGAGACATGGGATTTTCGCAGCATTTGTCTGCATTTGAATAGGTAAACATATAACAATGTAGCTGTATTAAGTTTGAGTTTAACAAAAAAGAAAAAAAAAGTTTGGGTTGGCTGTTTCTTTTTTTTTTTTTTTAATTTTTTTTTTTCCTGAGCGAATGATTTATCTCAGCTTGAAGTTTTAAGATCCAGCCACACTTACATAGCTTCTCTTGGAAGGTGCTGTTAAATCCCTCCTGTAAGATGCTATTTCTACCACATGCTGTTCTATCTTTTCTGGCTATAGAAATAAAGAGTAAGAAAGAGCATTTTTGTTTAAAGATAAAATGTCATAGGGTGAAAATCCTTGTGTAGGGTAGCTAGAACAGATGCTTTCCTGTATGTAAAAGTTAATCTGATTTCTAGAAAAGAAAAAAGAAATGGTTTTGCTGGATTTGAAACATGGTTCTTCTGAGTTGGTGGAAGTCAACTGTTCTGAGGTAGTTTTTAGTAAAAAATGGAAATATAATCTCAGTTGAATTTATACTGAACTAAATCAATATAAAGATACAAGCTTATTCAAGTCTATGAAAGTGTATATTTATGAAGATTTTAAGCTCTTTCTATAAAAAAATAGAAGTGACCTTCATTGAAATAACGATCTCGCTGCTAATACTGATAGAACTCCTCCCTTGCCACTCTGGGCACTCTTTTTCCAATACAAGATAATGTTTTATGTTTAAATGACTTTAAGCATTATGCATATGATTGGGAAAATCTGAAATCTCAAGTAAAAAAAAAAAAATAGATCTAGTTATGTGCAAATAGGGATTAGTGATCTAAGTATTTACAAGACAAAGTAAAAACTTCTTATGAAAACCAATCCTTGTATGAGCTTTTTAGCACAGATTAATTGCTGTTTCCTCATACACAAAACTCTAGGGTAGTGTAATAAAGCATTTTTAGTGGATCTAATTTATGTTGATCTTATATATCACTTCTCTCTCAGGCTATATGTTTCCATATTTGGGTCAAAATATGTATAAAATTGGTTTAAAAGGAAAACATTTGTAGAACAGTGTTCTATTGTAGTTAGAAACAGTGAGCATCCCTCCTTGATTAGTGTTTTGTGGTTGAAGCTAAATTTAGAACTTCAAAGGCCCTTAATGAAGAGCAGCACATTTAGCAGCTAACTGAAAAATGAGCTGTGAAATAGGGTGAGGAAGAGAAGCCTTGAGGACGTATTATGCCTCAGGGAGCTATGAAGATTTTAATTAAGTAGCTGCAAATTTGTGATGTTTTAGGATTTGAAATTAGTTTTACACACACAAAAGCACAGGGCCACTTTCCTCTCTCTCAGACTCATCTATGCTCCATAGACATTGTTTGATTGAATTAAACAAGACTGTTTGCCTTTGAGAGTGTTTTCAATCTTTTTGTATTCTGTAAAAAATCTGGAAGCAACAATTTAGCGTTATGTTTCTCAAGGTCCCTGCTTGGTATGTTACTTCTTATCTACTGAATGAGTGTACTAATATTAAAGCAACCTTATGTGTGAGGAAGAAAAGAAGACAGTTTGCTTCTTTTTTTCCCTATAAATTCAGTTTCCTGCTGGTAGCTTCTTAACTGGCTAACCATGGGATCAGGTGCATCCCAATGGCAGGAATAGCGTGAGTCCATGTGCAAAGATCACTAAGGTCGGTAGGAGATATAAGGACCTCTCATTTTTGTCATTCTTTAAGCTGGTTAAGCCATAACAGCCAAATGCATCCTTAAAAGCCTGATTCAAAAATTCTGGACTGTTCTGTATGACAAGATGGGAGAGGTAATGTAGTGGCATTGTTCTTAGACCAGAGTGACTTTTGAGAATAAACTGACACACAATCTGTGAAATACCTGGGCCTCCATAATGCTGAAGTCTTTCTCATTTTGCCAGAAATATGCAAACAATAAAAATAAGAAAGTAAAACATTTGAAGATGGAAGGAAGTTGAAGAAGTTATATGAATAATTGGATAGAGAGTGGGTTATAATTCCTGTGTAGGCTTAGGAATCTGTAAATCAGATCTGTCAGAGTGGAAGGTTTTTGGTTACTCTGAGATAGAAAGGCAGGCTGTAGATAACCCCAGTTACATGGGTTGCCTATCTGCAGTTGCACCAACCACTTTGAGGGAATCACTTTAGCTGGTTTTGCACCAAACTAGATAAATCGCTAGATGAAAGATAATATGAAATGCCCACGTCGCACACAAAGTTCTCTCCAGGGTGCTAGATGCTTTCTTAATGCAGTTTTAAGTGAACCTTGCAAACCTCTGCATAATAAAAATGCTATGTCTATGCACTGAAGCAACTGGTCATATATCTAGGACTTGATTTCTCAGAAAAGTAGCATTTACGTTGATCTTTAATCAATATATTTAAGCCTTATTTTAATCTGTATTTTTTGTTAGTCTATTTATCCGAAATTTAGTTCCAGGTCCATGAAGAATTACACAATTACTAATACTCTGGCAAGAACATAAAGATGCTGCAAAATCTTCTCATAACCAACTCAGTTTAAACAGTATAATGAAACAAGATTGCACTTATTTGTCTAGAGTGGCATTACATCAGTTATTGTGGGTAAAGTGTTATGAAGTACAAATGGAGGAATGCAGGGTAGTCCCAAAAAAAAGACTGTCTGACCATTGCTTCCCTTTCATTTTGGACATGTTTTTAATCTGTCATTGTGCAACTTTGTAGCCAGCCAATGTGAGAGAAACAAGGGAAAGCTGGCAGACAAAAACAACTTACTCTGTTAAAGATGGTGGTCTTGAGGGAATTCATCATTCTGTACTTGGAATGATTTTTTAGAAGTGGCTTGAATATATAAATCTTCAGGGATAGTCTTGCAAAAGCCGAGAATCTGATTTTTTTCTTTAGGAGGTCTTGGAAAAAGTACAACTTCTAAATTAATTATTTATTTTTCTTCCTGTTGAAAACTTTATACAATTCTTTTGCTTTCCCTTTAGCCTCTTTTCCCCAAGAAGAATTATGAATGCCTAACTAGCTGTGAATTCCTTAAGTACATCCTGTCTGTGAAGCAAGGGGACTGCCCAGCACCTGAGAAGGCCAGTGGTTTTGCAGCTGCCTGTGTTGAAAGTTGTGAAGCTGATAATGAGTGTTCTGGAGTGAAGAAATGCTGTTCCAATGGATGTGGGCATACATGCCAAGTTCCAAAAAATCTGTACAAAGGTAGAGATTATTAATATGTACTCATACTGGGCTAATAACTTCAAGCCATAATAAAGTCTCCTCAAAAAAAAAGTCTTTCATTTCACATGAGTTTATATGGAAGGGAAGAAAAAAGAGAGGTGCCTGTAGAGATGTGGCAGGACACTGAAAAAGTGGAAAGCCAGAGAAAAATGTTGCTTAGCTTTTGGATTTATTTTTTTTTTTCCCTCCTTGTGAAGCCGATGTCTGGAAATCTGTGAAATGTAAACATGTGGCTATTATGAATCATCTTAAGCAGAACAAACTTGCCAATTTAGGTGAAGTCTCACTTAATTTAATGCAGATGAGAGAGAATGCAGCAGGAAAATATTTAACAATAAATAGTCCAAGTCCTATTAATCACACATAACATTTTTGTTTATAAGCCAAGCAGGTAGGACTACTAAATAGGATGTGTTAGATAAGCTGGTAAAACAACAAATTAATGTGGTATATTTGACATTGGCATTCTTAGTGACCTAAAAAAAAAATAAAATAGTGAACGATTATAAAATCCACATATATATGTATATTTATTATTTAAATCTAAGGCAGTATTATTCAAAAATTTTAATTGAGTCCTGAGATTTTGTGAAAAAAGGTTTTCTTTGACATCCATGGGCAAGAACTTATACACGAAGTAATGATTTGCTTAGATAAACTCCAGATGTTAATTTGTTTGAATTATAAAAAGCTTTATACATGGATATATTCTCAAAATGTGCTTCTAATGCAGAACAATTAACATTTATGAGATGCATTTTCATGTTCCACAAAGTTGGAATGTTTTGTTAGAAATCCATTCTCCTTACTTCAGTGATAAAAAACAAATATTAATTAGTTATTCTTCTGATAGCATGGGCTCTCTGTGGAGACTCTAATCAGCAGAACTCAGAACTAAGCTCCAGGCTCCAGGATTTATTTCTGTGGATGGAAAAATAAAATATGTGAAGGAGATGGTGATTTTATTTTTAAGTTCATTGTTTTAACTGAAATGTTGATGCATCTTTTTGAATGTCTCTAGTGATGAGAAGGTATGTCAGAAATAATGTGCTTTGACTTTTGAATCCTGTCATTGAGTGTACAGGATGGGCTGTCATGAAGCACTGTCTTATTTACTTACATAAATGGGGAAAGTTTTATCTAGAAGTCATAGAGGTTGAGTAAGCATAAGACTGATGAAGGTAGAACTCAAAGTATTTTGAACAGCAGGCAATAGTATGATCTAGATTTCCAGTACAGAAGGGAAATTCTCTTGCTTCCAAGATACTTCAGAGCAGCCCCTTTAAAACTGTAAGGAATTAATACACTCTTGTACACAGCACCTTTCAAATGAAAATTATTAAAATTTATCACTTAGGTATTTCTTTCATCTTCTTGAGACAAATAATCAGAGTGATAAACTGGCATTTGTATTGTATATGTAATGATTTACACGATCAGGCTTCATACCAAACCTACAAAGCATTGCAGTAAATGTAATAGCTGAAAAAAGGTAAAAACAAACAAAACAAGCAAAAAACCCAACTAAAATAAGATACACGTGTTTGCGGAGGACATAGGGTATGACAGGATATGGTATGTTGTGTAACTGCACACTGGAGAGTCTGCTACTATTCAGCCTGATTATAAAGGAACAGAATTAACCTCTAACATCTTACCACCTATCTGCAGGAGGTGCTTGCTTGTAAGAGCATATATGCCTTGCAGAGGAAGGGCAAGCACAGTACCTTACTGCCTTCTCAGCTGATGAATTCACCTAATTAGCCTCTTCAACCTGTCTTTCTTCAACAAAGGACAAATAGAAGCAGAGCAGGCTTGCTATTCATTTCCTCCAAGGGTAAATGACCTTCCTGTCACTAAGGAAGAGCAAACTCTGCAGCATGTCTAAGATCTTCTGAATGAGTTTAGTATTTACTCTTATCATTTTGACAACACTCACAGCTGGAAAATGAATTCAGATTGAATCAGATAGAACTCCTGAGTCTACAGGAGTTGCTGTAGTTTTACTGTTGATTAAGCTCATAGTAGTAACAGCAGTAGATTTAAAATACCTATCTGATTTGCTGGATTTACAAGCTGGATTTGCCCTCTAGTAGTGAGTGCTAAATCCCAATTCTGAAAGAATATTAATGTAACTATGCTGCCACCAAAGTCATATATTGCAAATGTTGTTAGATTAACATAAAATTATTATTTATTTAATTATTTATTGGCTTGCATTCACTATAAACTGTCCATTATCATTGTATTTTTTCATCTTTGTTGGAAGTATTCCTAATCAGTTACATAGTTTTCACATTTTTAGTTCCCTCTACTGGAGATACCAAATGTTCTGTCCTACTCTTCTGTTATGGTCCTCTACCTCCTCCTTTACATCACCTCAACTAGTGAAGGACTTTAGAAAAGTGTCGCTTCTCCATGGCCTACTTTTTTTTTTATGTGGACATAATGATGTTATAAACAACAATAAGTGCCTGAAGTAGATTTGGTACATTAGAAATAGAAATGGGAGCAATATCTTGGATCAGAAATAAAGCAGTTCAAAATGCAGAAGAAAAAGGAATGAAAAGGATGGAAAGTGTGTGATCACATTCACTTTGTCTGACATGCGCTTACACATTCCCCAAGGAAGGACAAGGACGTTTATCTTTTTCTACACACAGCTGGTGGCAGCTGAAAAAATTACCCATCATCTTTTTTTCATTCAGAAGTTAGTGGTCTCTCAGATGTGATGATATACCTACTTGTGTGAACTTTCCAGGGCCTCTTTTTAACAGAAATTTAGGGTTCATTCTGTCTAAAGCAGCCTAACTAGTTTTGTCTGAAACGTGTAAGGGAGCAATCCATACAGCAGACTGAACTACGGATCTGGGCAAGGTAAATTGTAAAGAGAAATTATGATATTTAAAGGGTGTGATGGTATGACAACATCACAGTAGAGTAGCTGGAGCCAGATGGTCACCCATAGTTTAAAGGCTCTTTTCATGCTTAAAGAAAAATAGTTTTGTATTAAAAAAATAGTGTACAGTTTTAAAAGTGCACATCTCTGAGTCTTTGAACAACTGTGTTACAATGGTACAGATGCCAGGAGTATACCTCCTACAGTCCAAAACCCTTCCATGGAAACTTATGAATTCCTGGGCATCTGACATTTAAAATAGAGATTCTTATGATGGACCAATGTGCATTTATGTTTTCATGGCACAGTGATGCATATGCTGTTTGAAAGACACCTTTAGAAACATTTTTCCTCGATTCTGGTATTGCATACGTACAGCAATCACAGATTTGAATTCTTCAGTTAAGCACTGTGGACTTCAGAGGACTAATTTGTTCGAGCACAATGAAAGGGCTGACCATTTACATAATAAAAAGCACATTGAAGAGTAATTGGGTCTACACATCCGGATATTAAATTGATGGTGCTGGCTATAGAAAAGTATTTTAAAATGCACTTGTGCGGTGCTCTCGCCGTTTGCGCTGCTGCGCCCCATCTGCGCGCAATTATGTAACAGCAGAGAGACTTGAGATACTTGCAATCAAGTGCGTCCAACTGCCCCTAATGCAAAGCAGATGGAAGTTTTCTTAACATGCAAATTATAGGATTATTGTACATCATAATTAAAGAATGGTTTTCAAATGTGGAAATCCAAGCTGACATGTTCTGTGATTTTCATTATATTAGACTAAGACTGCAGGCTGTTGGAGGATATCCAGGCTTTAAACTGCTGTGATAACCAGATTTAAGTACTGGGTTTCCCTCAGGTTGATTTTAGGTTTCTTCAAGGGCTACAAGATCAATTTTTATTTACTTGTAGCTAATTGTATAATCAGATTTAGGATAAGACCTCTTAAAATATAAAAGTGATTTGTTCACCTAAGGAAATTTTTGTATTCAGTCATCCATGGCAGACTGAGTAGGAAACAGTTTATCAAACTAACACATACAGCTATAGTTCTATGGATTCCCATTGAAATGACAAAATAACTAAAATGCATGTAACTTGCTAAGAAGGTTTATATGTCAGTATAGAAATCTTATTTGTGACATATTCTGAAGTGACAAAATGCTGTGCACTGAAATATGTGAGTTCCTAAATTCTGTCTAGAGAAATGTACGTAACACTTGATTTGTTGATTTAATCAAAAGACGCCAAATTTGAGGAGTTTTTTCCTTCAAGCTACTGCAGATGTTTTAAAACCATGATGTTACTAGCAGTATAAACAATGGAACCATCCTTCAGTGTCACTGCATAATGATAAATTACTGTAAAATTTTAGAAACACATCTTTGTCTCCAAAATGTAGTAATTGGAGATTGTACATGAGAGCTATCTATTCCAAGATGCCTTGGAATTACCTTTCCTATATATTTAGGGAAGAATGGATAGTGACACATCATACAATACAGCTGCATATGAGATAGTAAGGTCTTGCTGCCATGAAGAAGGCAAACAGCTTTCTTAAGTATATCAGACTAATGTAAGATGTGTGAAATGGTAAGAGTTTAGACACAGCCTGTGTTCAGTTTTAGGCCTGACTCTGAAGAAGGGTTGTGTGCCAATGAGAGAGTTTCCAAAAAAACCTGCAAGAAAGGTCTAGAAATACTGATTTAAAAGAAAATGAAGTGCACTGATGTTATTAGACTGAGAAGAAAACATTCAGGGGCATGACAACAGTCTTGAGGCACATAAAAGGCTCCTCCATAGATGAAAGAAAGAATATGTTCTCCACAATCCATGAACATCATGGACAACTATCAGGTTTAACTGTAGGAGACTAAACACGGTAGTGTGAAAGGTTTTTAATGGTAAGGATAGAAGTAGTGGAATGAATTACGATGTCATGGTGTGGGAATTCTGTCATTAAATGTATTTAAGGACAAATTAGGTTAAAAACTGAGCAACAGGAATATCTGATTCTGCTTGGGATTAAAGGGATCTTTCTCCAGATTATTGAAGCATATCTGGGAAGTATTTTCTGTGAGATCGATTTTAGCTTACAACTTTGAGATCCTTTAATTTTTAAATGAAATAAATAATTTTGAAGACTTCTGTAAAAACAAATTTTACTGTTAGCAGAGAGAGGTCAGCTATGAGCCCTCCTGAAACACCCGTGCTCATCAGCCTATCCATTCCCCACTTTTTCCATCCGTCTAGCCAACAATCTTCTTTTTCCTTAGGTATTTTTTGTACGGCTTAATCTATATACGGTTTAATCACATCTTTAAATTTTTCATATATTTTTGTCTGCATGTTCCTATTACAGGTGTTCCACTGAAACCCCGGAAAGAATTAAAATTCATAGAACTTCAGTCTGGTGACCTAGAGGTGAAGTGGTCTTCAAAATTCAATATTTCCATTGAGCCTGTGATCTATGTTGTTCAGAGAAGGTGGAATCAAGGAATCCATCCAAGTGAGGATGATGCTACCAACTGGCAAACTGTGGCACAGGTCAGTTCTTTATAAAGTGAAACCGGTCCCTACCTTAAAGACCCTGATTTAAAGGTTGTCTTCAGATTGGAGAAGAGTTAGATCACTTACAACTGGGGAGACTCATGCAGAGGAATCCCTTTTTAGGGTCTCTCTTCAGGTCACAACAATGGTGCACACAGAATCCAGTCTCCAAGGTTTTCCTACACTGCTCAATGAACCAGATTAGACTGGTTCATTGGTTTCTAGACTGACTCAGTACTTCAGTATTTTTACTTCCAGTTTTTCAGCATCAGATGCTTTTGGTATTAAAAATGACTTCATAAAAAATATGTGAGTTTATCAGTAAAGAAATAATTAATGGTTTCCTTGTCCCCAAAAGAAAAAAACCCTCAGAAGTTTAGGTTTTCAAGATTGGTTTATTTTGTAGGTTTGCTCGCTGTAGATAAAAACCTACAGAACTAGCTGGAGGCTTGATTTGCGTAAGGCCAGTGAGTAGCACTTTCTTGTAAGCACATACTTATGATCTATTCAGATGAGAATTCCAAAGTCTCTGAAAGTCATAAATCTCTTGAAAATTGTAGAATTCAATAGCAAAATCCATTGAAGGAAGCATATAAGGGAAATAGTCCTTCTGAGGTCAGTGGGACTTGGTACATAGTGTTGAAAACATGGCTTGTGTCCTATGAAAAAGGTAAGAAATATAACTGGTGAAAAGGCTATTTTTAAAAATAAACCAGGAAAAAAAAATGAAATCTTTATTCTCTGTAAAGTTGTTTTTTTCAGATGTGGCCCTCCCAGTCTGGAAAAGCCTATGATGTCATGCTCTTATCACTCAGTGCAATCCAATCTGAAAATGTAAGATTCATGAGCAAATGTTTCTTAATGAGAAGCAGCCAACAGAGCATAAATTTTCACTTCCTTCCTTCCCAGTTTCAATCTGTTTTTTAACATGCTGACAGTCCACCTGGATGGCAGAGTTCCAATCGTTTATCTTAACTGCTTCACCCCCATCCCTGCTGACAAGAAAAGTAAAATGCTGATTTTGAAAAGGCCTGAAAAACATCATTATAGCTGGGAAAAAAGGGAAAGAAAGAATAAATAGAACCACCTACAAAATAAAGTAAGGAGTTTACATTCTGTGACAATCTGTGTTCATTCTCAATTCAGATTGTGTAGAAAAAAGCTATCTTAAAATAATGTCAAGCTTGCGAAACTGAACACTCAGAAGTGAAGTTCTTAGCTTCAGTGTGATGGTACAAGGGGCTGTCACTATGCTAGAGTCTTGCTTAGAAAAAGTCACCTGCAGCAGAGCCTGGCATGAAACCCTGCTTGTACAAGCCTAAGGGAACGTGCACATCTCCAAACCTGATAAAGTCTCAGTGACATATTTATTATCAGCTAAGGTGCAGGTCTCAAATCTACACTGTCCATATTCAGCAAACAACCTTCCGTCTTTGCTACCAGGAAAATATCATGTAGCAAAAATGAGCCAGATCTGAATTAATCCTCACTGTTATCATGCCTTGTATATGTGCTAGACTGTTGAAGCCCAACTCTTTTGGCTGTTGGATCCAGACTGCAAAGGTCTGGAGGAAGAGCACTGCTGTGAAACAGACCTCATATATATTTCTGGAAGCATGCACTGTATATGCTCCACTAATCCACTACAAACCTCTGCCTTGCAGTGGATGTACAGGAGAGAATGTTTGAGAAACATCTTCCTGTGTAAGAGTGACAGGAACCCTGACAGCTGCCTTTGCTGTGGGTCTGTTATATGGTGGTAGAAGTGGCCAGCTTAATCACTGTGGCATGAGAAGCTTCCTCCAGCTGACATCTTTCTGACAACTTCGCTGTCCCTTCTGCATCACAAGAGATGTGTTTTTGATTATGTGATGGACCCTACTGGGGATGTCAGTTCAGAACAATCTTCAGGGTGCCTGACTGGGTTTGTAAACTGTGTACACCTTATGGGACATACAGGCTGGGCACCACAAGTAATCAGAATTTCTGTCTCTTAAGAATAATGTACCCCCATGGTGTTTGTAGTTTTAGACATCCCACCAGGCAGTCACATTTGTTAAGTGTGGCTGCATTCAACAGAATTTCTTTTGCCATATCAAGCAAGCAAGATGGATATCCAGTTTGACTAATGTGACTGTGTGCACAGCCTCTGGGCTTTTCTTGTCCATACAACTGAGAATTTTTTCGTGTATGATTCCTAAACATTGGGGTGTGAGACCTTAATTGTCGGCAAAGGCTATGAAGAGCTCAGCCATTTGGTATTGAAAAAATGATTTTGAACAAGTTTGTTTGCTTTGTATTGTATTGTGTCATCAGGTCATTAAGAGAAAGGCTCAATCTATTAATACATGATTTATTTAAGTCTCCAAATCTATAAAGAAATCAAACACACTTAAAACAATTTTCGTTATTTTTCCCTTCAGGATCAAGGGATTTTGTTAACTTTAGGTTTTTACTACATATTTTTGGGAAAACCTGACATAATTAACTAATTGACTAATTTCCATTGGTTAACATAACTATGGGAACTAAGATACTAGTTAGCTATGGTGTATGGTGTCCTAATTGGTTATGCAAACTTACACTGCTGTTTTTCAAAGTTTAATCAGCTGAACAGGACCTACTCCTCTATCCCATGAGAATACCTACTGAAGAGGCTGGCAGAGGAGCTTACTAAGCCACTCTCCATTATTTATTAGCAGTTCTGGTCTAGCAGGCAGGTCCCTGAGGATTGGAGGTTGGTCAACATGATGCCTCTATAAAAAGGGCAAAAAGGAAGACTCTGGAAGCTACAGGTCTGTCAGCCTGAGCTCAGTGCCAGGGAAGGTCATGGAGCAATTGATCCTAGGTGAAATCATAAAGCACATGTGGGAAAATGGAGGGATCAGCCCCAATCAGCCTGGGTTCATGAAGGGCAAGTCCTGCTTCTATGATAAGGTGATCCACGTGGTTGATGAGGGAAAGGCTGTAGACATTGTCTATTTGGACTTTATTAAAGCATTTGATGCTGTCTCCCACAGCATTCTCCTGGAGAAATGGGCTACTAATGACCTGGATAGGTGTGTTCTTCACTGGTTTAGAAACTGGCTGGATGGCCAAGTCCAAAGAGTGGTGGTAAATGGTGTCACATCTAGTTAGTAACCAGTCCCATGTAAAGGTGCTCAGCGGAAAAGGGCCTGTTGTGTTGGTTGACAGCCGGCTGAACATGTGCAGCTTGTGCCCAGGCAGCCAAGAAGGCCAATGACATCCTGGACTGTATCAGAAATGTAATAGGCAGCAGGGCCAGGGCAGTGATCATCCCCCTGTACTCACCACTGATGAGGCTACACCTCGAATCCTGTGTTCAGTTTTGCGCCCCTCATTACAAGAGAGACACTGAGGTGCTGGAGCAGGTCCAGAGAAGGGCAACAAAGTTAGTGAAGGGTCTGGAGCACACACGTGATGAGGAAGGGCTGAGGGAACTGGGGTTGTTTAGTCTGGAGAAAAGAAGGTTCAGGCGGGACCTGAGAGGAGGTTGTAGTGAGGGTGCTGGTCTCTTCTCCCAAGTAACAAGCACTAGGACAAGAGGTAATGGCCTCAAGCTGCGCCAGGGGAGGCTTAGATTGCATATTGCGAAAAATTTCTTCACTGAAAGCGTGTTCAGGCATTGGAACAGGCTGCCCAGGGAAGTGGTGGAATCACCATCCCTGGAGGTGTTCAAAAATCACGTAGATGATGACCTTAGTGGCATGGTTTAGTGGTGGACTTAGCAGTCCTGGGGTGATGGTTGGACTTGATGATCTTAAAGGTCTTTTCCAACCTTGTTGATTCTATGATTCTACTGTATATCTAATGAACAAACTTACCGTTCTGTTTGGTGCTAATTCTTTCCTAAAATAGTAGTATTACTGTTTACATTTGATATGTTAGATATATTAATTGCATTAAGTTAATTAGTGAAATTAACTCAAATATTCCAAGTTAGTTATTTTTAGACAGAATATATGTGTGTTGCGTGAATGGATGTCAAGAATGCGTGTACATATATGTACACACGTATGTATGTATGCATATGGGCAGACAATAATGAGTTTACCCAGTAGTTTATTCCTTTATTAGAAAAAAAACAACCAACCACTCAAAACAAAACAAGGACTACATTTATTGCTAGCTTGATTGTGACAGACTTTAGTGCTTCTCCTTAACTTAAAGTTTCTGAGACACCTAAAATGCTGTTTCTGAGCATCATAAGAAATTTCTCAGTCCTCAGCAGTGAGAAATCACTGCTGAAGTTAACCACCAGTCCTGTACACTAAAGGTTTCTTTCTCCATCTTCCAGGAGCAGTTTGCTTTGGTAAGCGTTCTTGGAGAGTGCCCACCTTGTGTGGGATTGCACTCACATGAAGCAGGGGAGGTCTGCTGTCCTTTGATAGAGTAGTAGATGCGGCACTGTCAGGTTTCTTCTGTGTCAGAGGAAACAAACTCAGCTCTTCTGATACCCTGGATGGTGTCCCTTTACTCTCTGAACTGCAAATTCTTTTATCACTGTGTGTTGTTTCAAATGCAGGTGTAGGACTAGTAACTCAGCAGGGTAAGGCTGTCCTCTCCTATTTCCATTAAACCTTCGTACTACAGAAAGGAATCAGGACTGACAGTGTGAAAGTAAGGGAATGAACACAGTGGAAGAGTCCATTTGATACTGTAGTCCTTGGATAAGGGAGAGTCCTCTGCACCAGTCTTTGCTACGAAGACCTTGCACCAATTTTTACATAGATAGATAGATAGATAGATATATGACTGAAAAAAAAATCCTTGGGGTGGTGACACAAGATTCCCATCTGTCTGGCCTAACTCCTTTTCTGCTGGATCATATATTCTCTTTCTTCTTCCACCCCATTCCTTTCCCTGAGGAGAAGTTGTAACTTTCAGCCTTCCTTTCTCTGAGGAGCAGTTTTGCCCATGAATGTAGAACATGGTCTAATTCAAAAAAGCATGCAACATCCAAGGTGCTGCAGAATATTTTCTCCCATCCTTTCAAAGGAAGGGATTGAACACAGGTCATCCACACACTGGGTAAGTACTTTAATCATTAGTCAGTTGTATGAGCAGCACGGGGAGATTTAGGTAGGCATTTTGAAGAGGGTAGCAGATAATCCCCTTTTGAAAGACTGGGTGAGGGTTCTACTTTCAAGAGAGGTCTCAGGGCTTGAACAGTTAAGGGCTGCTGGAAGATGAGTAGAATTGTCAGTGCTTCCAAAATGGGGTGGCTCTGGGCAGATCTTAGCTAAATTCTCACTGGAAAGCATAACCACTTTCTTCTTTCTGGCCACTGGAATTGGCCTGTTGTCCTTGGGCATAAAATGCACTCTTGAGAAGAAGAGTGAAGCTATTCTCTCTGTTCTCCAGATTATGTCATTGCGATTACATGCTGCTCTTATATAAAGTTGTATCCTGGTGTAATTCATGGGAACTTTCCCTTGTCTTCACCGAACTTTGGATGGTGCTAAAGGTTGACATGTTGGCCAGTGATTTTTATCTGAGGATTCATTTGTTATTTTATACCAAATGAAACACCTATTAAGATTGTAAGTTAGCTTCAAAACATTCTTTTTTTAATTAAATAGGTAATGAATACCCAAAATAAATACTAATTATGATCCCATAATGATATTTTAGGGTTTTATTTATGATTCTTAAAAAACCCAAACCCTAGCATTCTAAGAAATCAGTAAAATTATTTCTCTAATATTCAGGCAGAATTTTAGGTGTGTGATGAAATTCAAACATTAGTTACTTAACACCACTTAACAAACCATTTAGTGTGGTCTTACATTTATATAAGACAAATATTGAAAGGACTGAAAATTATGATCACAGCTCAAAACATACTTAAGTAATGAGAAGTAATCTAAAGCAACTAAACTAAAAAAAACCAATTTACAATTAAGGTAGTATAAGATATCTCAGTAGTGTTTAGCTCTTTCTTGAAATTTATCAAATCTATGTAAAAGTTGCTCAGAGGTGCCAAGTAGTTTGTAATGCAGGAATTACAGATACACCCCTTGCATGCCGTTTAGTTTAACAGGAGCTTTGCCAACAAAATGAATGATGAAGTAATAGGCCCAAGGCATGTTCATAAAATAATTTTGGTAATATGGATTGGCAGATTATTTGATTTTACAGTATTTCGTGGTTGCCATGGAAGACTGACACAACTGAGATCCTTTCTTTTAATTAGTCCTAGCAGAATAGCTGATGCAAATGACAAACAAGATTCTTTAGCTGAGAAATTTGGGGTCAAGTCTGTTCAGATCATACTTGCCTTGTAACTACATTTACCAAATCTGTTTTTAAAAACCCAAGTAGTTAATTAGAATTAGGTATTGGTTCTGATGCTGATTTCAGTTGCAGCATTAGCCTGAATATATCCCTGATTTTTTCCTGTTGATATAATGATAGTTTATATTACTCTAGTTCACTGTTGTGCCTTATCTATAATTTTTTGAGAATGTGTGCCTGCATGCTGGAAAAAAACTAGCACATTTGAATGCTCCATAAAATGAAGCATGAAAGTAATAGTAAAAGTTGGTTCAGGTAGACTTTTCCTTCCCTAGGGGAACCTTTTGACTGGAGGAGATAATTCACTCTACAGGTAACATAAAAGCTGAAAAAAAGAAAAAAGATGCAGATGATGAAAACATCTGGAAGGTTCCCATGCTTAAACAAAGACAAATTCAGCAGTCTGAATGTGAGGGGCTCTAAGTCTGCATCACTTACCAGTCTGAGATCAGTTAATAGCGCAGTTTAGAAAGGCTGTCTTTCCTTTACATGCACACACAATTGAGCTATCTCTTTCCATAAATTTAGCTTGTCACCAAATGAAGAGATTAAGTGCAGGATTGCACCTACAGATCTAAAAATGCCATTACTGGAGAGCTAAAGCAACTTCCTCAAGTTCTGGCCATCATTAGGTCAGCAGCTGCTACTTTCTTATACAGATTGGAAAGGGAGCAAAAAAGCAGAAATTACGCCATGCCTTATCTGGGAATTACTTGGCATCATTGCAAGTAACATTAAATCCTATACAGAGAAGGTAGGATTTTGAAGTTATAGACATATATTTATTTGTAAAAATAAATTTATGTCACTACATTTTTAATGAGCTCACATGTTTGGTCAGTAATGATAATCAGTAACCATTGTACAGTATATTTAGACATGTACAGGACATTTGGTTCAGGTTCATGTGTTATTTTGATTAAAGAATTAAATTAAAATGCAATAAACATGACATCCTAAAATAAATTGAACACTGGATAATAGGTAATTGCAAAAGTAAAATCTACAACAAGTTTCTGATGAGTTCTATAAAAATGCTATTTCTTCTGTACTTGGCAGTGATTCAGTGGTTACTGGGAGACTGTATTCGGTTCTGGTGTTTGCACCTTTGGGAAAATAAGAAAAGGTGCAGAAGATAGCTTTTTAGACATTGAAAAGGAAAAAAAAAAAGAGGAAATCAGGGCTCAGAATAAGAGTATGTAAAGCACCTCTTACTGAAAGGGTTCAGAAAGCATCTATGCTTAAGCCGTATTTCAGGACTTAAGGCGCTCTCCACAGAAGTTGGAAATTGAACTCATGACACTAGCGGTCTCAGTGGGTGTTGTTGGAGAAAAAGGTCATCTCCTATGACCTGAGAAAAGTCTGCAGGGAAGAGTTAAGGCTGCGAGTGTCTTTTTGATGTAAGTGCCAAAGATCTGAAGAAGGCTTCCATTCATTACCTGAGGGTTTCGTGTTTCCTATGAACCAGAAAAGGCAGCTACGCATGGATTTCATGAAGCTGTTCTGTACCTCCAATTCTCCAAGACTTGGAGAAATCAGTCCTGTGACCTGGAGCAGTGAGTTCCCTGAGATATCAACACTTAAATAGCTAGGCCCTATACACTGGTGAAGGTTGTGATAACTGGAAAACTGATTTTGTGAATTTAACACTTCACCAATTTTCTAAAGGTTATTTTTTCCAGAAGAGACCTTCAATGCACTGTAAAATGGGGTCGTTATATGATTTTTTCCATAGCTGTAAATGGTTTGCAGTGCAGAATGATGCTCGGAGTCAGGTGAAGTCACTGCATTCAGTGTGCTTACACCTGTGCGTCTTCAGTCCAACTAAGAGGTATTGCATGGGAGAGGACAGCACAACTAGCCATGTTAGAACAATGAATGTGAGCTTGACGTTTTCCCTACCAGACTACAGATGAGCGGGTTCGGCTGCCAGACATCCGAGCAAGCAGGTGGTACCAGTTCCGCGTGGCAGCTGTGAATGTGCACGGGACGAGAGGCTTCACGGCACCCAGCAAACACTTTCGATCCTCAAAAGGTTAGTTTTTGTTCATTGTGTCTGGTGCTTACCTTCCACTCATGTGGAGTGCAACCTGGTCTGCCTACTTTTGTGGTAGAAGGTTTTAACAGGTGGGTTTTCAGGTAGTTTTGCCACTGGCTTTAGAAACGGTGTGAGATTTGTCTGAAGTCAGCAAAGGAATTAAAGCTTAAAGATGTTGTTATTCTTTCATCAGTAAGGGGTCTCAATGAATAAACCTTCTTTTAAACATTTTCTGCATGGTTGGTCTCAAAAAACATGACCCTGACCATGAAACATGAAGGAACTGGGGTTTCAGTGTGTTATTCCGAGAGGTTTCTCTTATTTTTCCTTCTGGATATAAGAAATATGTTGCTGCCATATGTTTAACAGAGTACTGAAATATTCTGTTGCCTGTATCTAG
Organism: Nestor notabilis; assembly: GCF_000696875.1. NCBI lineage: Eukaryota > Metazoa > Chordata > Aves > Psittaciformes > Psittacidae > Nestor > Nestor notabilis. The sequence goes on along the minus strand of NW_009931600.1, from coordinate 97,338 downwards.
CAGCATTGTTTTGATGGAACTGAGGGCTCTCTTAATATAACCTTCTGCTTGGTAGCACTAACTGTGAGGGCTTAAGAATAAAGAATATAAATGCTAAGTAGCATGTTTCTGTTCATTAGAAAGTCATGCTGGACAATCCACAAAGTATTGTAGGAGTTTTTGTTGCCATTTCTGGTTTTGCAAGGGTTTGGGTAATAAAATAACTTCAAAAATTATTTGTGTGCCAGTAAACAGTACTTGGGGGGTGGGGGAGATAGAAACCGATCTCGCATTCTGTGGAGTTCCTAGCTTTGTCCCTCATGTGCCTTTAACCCACACAAAACACTTTCCTGGATGGCTCTTGGGCTTAGTATAGGAGTTAGCAAAGGCCAGAAACTATTCCCAATGGACAGATGGTCTAGATGTGGTCACCCTCTCTTAAAGGCACTTAATAATGTGGACATTGCCAGACTATGCTAGTTGATTTTAGTGCTGAAGAATGAGATCTAGCATTCTTTACTCGACTCATAGAAGATGTCTCTAATAGAAAGACTTGTCTTTGTTTTAGTAGTGACAGAATCTTTATACTTGTATAACGCATACTTTGAGGAATGCATTTCCTCTTCGTTCTGCAGATGGATTTATCTTGCAATACAGGCAGCAGCCATCTATGGGTTCCCATGCTAGCTTTTTGCTTGCTGTTAAGCCATAGTCCTAGGAAAAAATCTTACTGTAAATGCAGTTATAGAGGCATGCAAATACTTTTGCTGGTATGGATGGTTTAATTACTTATGGAATAATTATACGTTATAGTGGGAAGGTTGGCTGGCATAGCTATCCCATTACTGCTTTGACCACAAACCTTTTCAAGTATAACAGAAGTATTATTTTAAAAATTTATTATACTTTAGTAGCATACCATTTTAGTCAAATAAAAAATACAGTTCCTTCAAGCTGCATTGAGCTTACTGCAAGGTCTCAGCTGCAGCAATAGCTTTTATTTCACTTTTCTTCATGAGCAGCACTTCAGCAGATACAGCAATTTGTTACTGGCACCAACTTTCTCTTAGACTGAGAACATTGTCAGTTGTTTTATTGAGTTTGTAAAGATTTTCCAGCTATTCTGCTTGGAACCACTATAGTTGCAATTACATAAAGGTATATCATGATAACTCTGAGGTTTTGGCTTGAGCATGACATTTTCAGGCAGGATTTGTATTACTTCCCCAGAAATTCATCCCCTACTGATTGTGCTAGCCACAGGAGTATAATGTTCAAAATACCTACACTGGTAATGGATGTCTGTGGTAAGTCATACTGAAGCTCTCTTTAGCTCAATATCTGACCCCAGCCAGAAGTAGATTTCTGGAGAATAATTGTAAGAGCAGGATAAGCACATAGGGATATGTCTTCAGAACAGTCTCCCAGCTTTTGTGTTTTGTGTTTGAAACACTGATCTGTGTTTCAGGAGCTTGTGGTTCTGAGATGACTCTGTGTTAGATATCAGAGTCCTCTTTTATTGTGGTCTCTGCAGCTACCCCTGAACCATTTGCTCCTTTTGAGTACTGCTCATGGCTGTCTGGTGGAGAGCACTTCTAGAACTTTGTGACAAGGACAGTAGGAGCCAGTACTACCTCTGCATGCTCTTTATCTAATAAACAAAAATAATGGGATCTTGATAATTGCACGAAGTGCGTATCCAGCGTTGTTCAAAAGGCTTCTGTAACTCAAAATAATGATTTTTCAAATCTAAACTACAGTCCTTGGCAAAGAATTGTGAATTACCAGAAAAACAGCAAGGAGTTCAGTTAGCTATCAGCTTTGCAGCCAAAATCATCCTACTGTGGCAGCTCATTTGACTGCTTTAGGGTCTTTGGTATTGTCAGTGGTTATTGTAAAGATACTATGTTCACCAGATAAACATGTACTTGCGCTAGTGACTCACATGAAAATGCTGCTAGGTGGTGACTGTTGGGAACGATACTGGGATGCTTCAATCGGTATTTCTTAGCCTTCATGTCCCCAAGTAGGCACTCATAGTGGTAACAGTTACAGTGTCGTATAGACATTTAATTACTACTTTGGAGCTCGGTGGGAAGTAGCAGCCCCTGCCTGGCAGAGAGGCAAGAAACTGCTGCTTAGATGTGCCTAGCTTTTTGAATGCCAGCATCTACTGGCCCCTGCTGAGCTCCTACAGGCACATTTAACCTCCAGTTTGGAAAAGGAAAGTGGACTTTGGCAGGCTACCTTTGGAAGGTTGCTGACTGTCTGTGCTACGTTTGTATGAAGTGTGGACAGAAATTCACATCAGTTCTTGTACTGTTTCACTTCACCCTATTGTGCCAAGACCAAGAGAAGATTATTATCCGTGTCAGACTTAACAGAAGTTTTCTTTAAAAAGAAATCCTTTGATCAGGAAACATGACAGTAATTCCTAAGATGGTTTCTCATGCAAGATGCTGAACTTTTACCAGTTGCTCATAAGTTATAATGAATAGCAAATTATTTGGGTTTATTTTTTCTTCAAAGTAGGACAAACATGATATATAATCTGAATCTAGGGAGGAGTATGGCACCACAATGTCTCTGTTGCTAAATATTTTAAGCTGTTAAAAGGAATATTCAAAAACACGGTGCTGTAATTACTTGGAGAGAGACTTTTTGTCTGGTTACTACAAAACTGTTTTATACTGGTTTATGTTTTTTTTTTCAAATGTAAAAAATAGGATCTCTAAGTAGACACAGCAAAGAAAGGTTTTCGTATGTTCAAATTAATGTGAAGTCTACTGAGGTATGTAATTTTCATTAACTTTTCTATCACTAAATAAAGCTCCTTATTAACAAAATTAATTAAATTTCCCAGTCATGAAATAGGCAAAACCAGAAAAACAAGAGTATTTCATCAAGCATTTCAGCTTACCATTCTGCATCTAGTTGTGTTTTGAGGTTTTATCTATTGCAGGTTTTGATACTCCTATACTATAAACTTTTGAGGTGAAGGTTTATGAACTGTTCTGCACTGCCTCGTGTTCATTTATGGCATTAATCTGTAAACAATAATCAAAGTGACACATGTGAGATAATTTATGAAATATTCAGAGCTTAAGCAGAGGTTTTTTTAATGTTATTTCTTTTTAATAAAAAAAATAAAGGGTTTATATGTGCTTGTCTGGGATGACCCTTCACAGGAATGAAGTGATGCTTCAGTTTACCAAAATGCAATTCCAAAATTACAAGAAATGCAGGTTAGACTAGGCCTGTCTGTTTGGAGCAGAGTTGCTAGAAGATGAAGTGAATACTGCACCTGGGAGAGTGAGTTCTTTCCTAGAAGTAGGACTCTGCACGTGGATTTTCGGATTGATACTGTCAGCTAAAATTGATCAAAACCTTCCACTATTTTGACAGTGGTTTGCAGTTCTGTTTTCAAAGTTTTTAAATGGTGTGTGCTTTCTTTTTCATCTTCAACTGAATGGCAATACTTTGCAATAACAGCAATAAATAAAGATAACGGAATGCCTGAAAGAACATTTTTGGTTCCCAAAGTTAGGCATATATTTCTTTTAGTATTTTGACTGGCACTCTCCAACTGCTTCATTTTCTCTGGAAGCAGAACTGTTCCTACAATCCACATGTGAGTCTCCTTGGAAGAAAAGCTACCTCCGCTTTTCTCCCATTAAACAGGCACCAGATAGACTAACTGAACTGGTGAGAAGCTGCTCAGCACTAGTAATAAAATTTTTGATTTGTTGCAAGAATTTTTAGGCTATTTTTTCTAGCTTTTTGTAATAAGGATGAACTCTTAGTAAACAGACTGCAGTTACTTAATGGGATAAGTGTTAGGCATTTCCATGTTATCTTGCTGGTCTGTAGTTAGGTACGGTGCATTTTCTGAGATCACACAATAAGCCCAAACCATCTGATCCTTCTATGTCTCCTGAAGGTTTTTGTCTTCAACATGAAGGCAGTTGCTAGCATACACAGGATAAATTGTCAGGCAAAAGGAAGCAGACAACATTGTTTTCACAGCACATAAGTACCATGCTGGATGTGATTTCACGCATACATTACTGAGTGTTAGAAAAACTAGAACAGACACCCACTCCTTGCAATAAAATTCTTTCTGTCGCTCCTTTGGGACCAATGATTTTTTTATGCTGTTGCACAGCTGGTTTATGTGTGCCATTTCCATTGGGCAAAGTCAGTCTTCCTGCTTATGCCTTGGAACTGTTTAATGGTTGGAAACCATTACTGTCTGTAGAGCAGTTTCAGCAGATTTTTAGAGTTGGAAGGTCTAATGTTTAAAAGATAGCAATGGCAAATCCATTTTAAGTCAGGAAAAAAAGCTGCTTAAAAAGGCTTTAAATTAGAGTCAAACTTGCTATCACTTTTACAGCTCAGAATGAGAATTCCGGTCCCAACGTCATTCTGTCCTTCTCTGACAATATTCTAAATCACTTACTGTTTTCACCACAGTTGCCACATTTAAAGCCAAAGTGGATGCATTGCAGCAGTGTACGGTGATGTGATTCTTGTGTACAGCTTGGCCATACTGTTTTGTTAAGGTTGTAAAAGTGCTTCCAGATCCTACTGATTGAAAAAAAAAAAAAGCAAAATATAAATTGTCTATCACTGTTTACAAATATGAATGTGGGAAGATGTGCGTTTTGAAATGGTGATGATGTGAGGGTTTTCTTTTTTCTTTTATTTACTGCAAGAAATCCTCTCTGTTGGGGGCTGGAGACTGAATTTTGCTTGTGAGTAGCCAGCAAGACAAGAATTTAAGCCCTTTGGGTATACTCAAGCCAGATACAATCCAGACAAATGCAGTACTTACTCCATGTGCTGGAACAGCAGCTTCAGCCTTGACCTAATGAAGCTATCATTTCTAGCAGTGAGAAGTGATTTACTTGTCAGGCTGCTGAGACCAGATTTTTTTTTTTCAGATTTGAGGACAGCTGCCTGTGCCAAATTCTAGTATATATAAAATGACTTTTATTTGAGTTTTAGTATAAACTGCAATGGAAAGCTACAACTAGCATCACTATTTCTGCAAGCCAAAGAATTTAATTTAACACTCAGATAAATTCATGTATATAAAATTTCAGAACTTTACATTTGAAAAACTGGCAGTAGTTTCCATTTCAGTAATTTAATGTTTATGTATCTGAATTATACGTGGGCAGTCAGTCAAAGGGATCACAGATATACGAAGAATAACAGCAGCATGGCTGTTAGCTTTATAGTCAACAGAATGCCAGTTCAGCTTCGTAGTCAGGTTAACAAACACCTTATGTATATAAGCTTTATCATCCAGTACCAGTTAGTAGACCTGGAAGTATTTCTGCATGACTTGTATACTGTTTTTAGTTTGCGTAGACATAAGCACCTTCTAGAAGCATGACTTTTCCATTCAGTAGTGCAGAAGAAAACAACTGGTAACTGGCAGGCATATGTTATGGAAGAGCATGCTCTTATACTTAACAGTTTTTTGGAAGTTGGATTTGGGGGGGGGAGTGGCCTTTGAATAGGTCTGGGTTTGGGATTTTGGGGTTTTGGGGTTTTTGTGTGTGGGTTTTTGTGTGTTTTGTTTTTTTTAATTACTATTTTTGTTGGTTTGGTTTTTTGGGGATGGGATGTAGGTCATTTGGGTTTTTCTCCTGTTAATAACAGAGATCACAATATCTTGTCTTGAACTATTCTTTTTTACCTGTTTATTGTGCTGGTGAAACTCAATTCTTTTCAAATTAAAGATTAATATTCTTGGGGTTTTGGCTCAAAAAATGATAGTTCTATCAGTTGTAATAGTGGTGAGGGTCACAGAAATATATAGAAATAGATGAATAAATTATATAGAGGTATTGAAACTCCAGCTAAGGAATGGATACTTAGCTGCAATAAAATGCTCACTAAGTGGCTTCATATTTCAGGTAATACACTCTAAATCTAAGAAACATTTTAGTGTTGTGTCTCTACAGTTTGGTTGGTTGTTTTTCAGAGGATTAAATGCAAAACAGTAATAAATTAAGTTTTGTTCAACTTTGACATATTATGTTTTTCTAGATAATTATTTTTCCCAGATTAGTCTGCTAGTTTCTAAAACATCTTTTAGACAACATGGCACTTTCAAATGTCTCACTTTTTCACTTCTGTCAGCTGTAGATCTCCTTCTTTTCTGTCTTCTACTGCTAGCACCACCATTCTTCCTCCTGTTCAAAGTCATTTTTGAGGATGACATTTGCAAGGTTTGCAAAAGAGAGACTGAAGAAAGGAGGCGCTCAGGAAAATGTTTCTGCTATTGCTGTTTTATTTCACATCTATATTCCTTTCAAAAGGACATTCTTTCTTTTCTTAACTATAATTACCCAATGTTTTTTTAATACGACGTTTACATTCTCCCATTGCAAATGAACACTACTGGGTTTTTTAAATATGGATCAGTGTTTTGTCTGCTGACTGCACTGTTTCTAGCAAACACAGGTGAAGTGCTATTGATAAAGTAATGTTTTCAATAAACTGAGCAATTATAAAAAGTACAGAGTGAAATTCTGGTGCTCTAGAAGGCAGAAGAAATGGTCTGTTTGTTTCTGTATGCACGTAGCTCTTCCTTACTGCTTTCTCTTTCTGCTTATGTCTCTGCGAAAAACAGGGATGTTTGAAGTTACCTTAAAACAAACAAGCAAACAAACAAATTCCTGTGATTCTGAGACATATAAAACTTCGTTCTGGTCAATCGTTAACTTTGTACAAGGAAAAATTACAAACTATCTTGTTTTCTTAAGGGGACAGAAACATTTGAAAAGGAAGAACATTAATTCGGTCATTTGCTTTTAGACCTATGAAAAACAGGTGAATAGAACTTCAGATTATTTTTAATCATTTTGTCCACAAGAGTTATTTCAGTCAACTTTTAGATTGTTTTTTTAATGACTCACTAAGTCTTTTATAGATACAGAAGGAAGACAAGCATTTTATGTTTAAAATTGTTTTTTCTTACATCTGACCATTTGTGAAGACATATTCTCTGAAACACTTTAATTCTATCCCATATGTTATCTTTAAATAATACATGATGCATAGTACTTCTGGGAGTTAACCTGAATAATTCACCTACGGTAATATGATCATGTTGCACTTCAGGTTATAAATCTTTTATTGCCGTAATATGTTGTCATATTACATGAAAAACACCTACCATTTTAAATCAGTGAAGATGAATACTTAATAAAGATTTTGGATTTGTAAATCATGATTTTGCTCATATTTATTGAACCTAAATTTCACTTTATATCTGCTTGTTTTATTAACAAATAGAAGTAAATGTAAAGTTGTGTTAGAGAACAGTATAAACCACTTAACTAAATTACCTCTTAAATTTATCCATTCCAATATAACTAACTTTTATACATTATATGAGTAGTTCCCATAAAGGGATCTGGCTTGCAAGCTGATTAAAAAAAAAGTGAGAAGAAATGTGGAATTCGCATTATTTTTAAAATTAATTTAAATTTCCAGAATTCTCAAACTCAAGTATGCTTTGTAATTTTTATGGCCAAAAGTTAGGTTGAATTATATGTGTGAGGAAATAGGGACATCCATTACTATTTGGCTAAAATGGCATGTGTGAGGAAACAGAAGCATAGCATCCATTGTTATTTAACCAAGACTCTTGTTAAATAATAGGAACCAGCAATTATTTCACATCTGCTGATCTTAAAAGGGAAATGCTATCTTTATTAATTCTGAATGTGTCTGTTTGCATGAGCTAAATTATGGAATTTTTCAGTGAGACAGTTTGTGATAGGGATTATCTGATGAATGTAGTATGCCTGGAAAGCGTATTTAACAGCTCATTTACCATTATAAAAAGATGCAGGTGAACCATGCAATAAATGAATGCCTGGTGTCTCTGCACACGTTGAGTTTTATTTCTGACAAATAAGTGGTGTCTCATTTGGTTAAAAAGTTATATGAAAATGGTTTCTTTTTGGTCAGATTGTTTTTTTCTTGGCTACAGCTTCATAACATGGCCTAATTTTTATGAATTTCCTTTATTCTGCCTGATATAATTTTTTATTTTTTGAGTCACGTTGTTTTCTTTTTTAATTTTATTTTTGCAGTTGCCTTATATTTTGTCATCAATGTTTTACTTTTATGAAAGCATAATATATCATTACATCTTAATTATATTTATTCTAAGAAAGTGTTTATGTCCCATAGATATCAATACTAGAATTTTGAAGAAAGTCTCAACATGTAGAAAGTTAATTTTTTCATCTGAGAATTGTCTGTCAAGAAAAAAAAAAAATATTGAGGGTTTCCATCATACAATTCTGTGATGACTATACACTTGTAGAAGAGGAGTGTTTAATGCTTGCTGTGTATTTGAAGTAGTGTTTCATGGAAGTAAAACTGATAGTCCAGTACATAAAGCTTTGTAATGTTTGTGAACTACCAACCATACAGAATAATGACAAAACCAGATGCTAACCCATCATTTTTATTCCAGTAAAGTTTGAATTTCTGGAATTGACAAGAAGCCATATCACTTATTGGAAATTTTTGCCTCAGTTTTCTTCAGTGTATTGAGAATGTTTAATCCAGCTCTTGTATGCCTGGTAAATACATAAGATAAAAATGATCTTTACCTTACTGAAGATGATCTTTATTTTAGAATATTTTTGTTTGCTTTAAATTCTAGATCCATCTGCTCCACCAGCTCCATCTAATATCAGAATCGCCAATATCAGTGCAAACAATGATGGGAGTGTAAATGTAATGATTACTTGGGATCTTCCAGAAGAGCCTGATATCCCAGTGCACCATTACAAAGTCTTCTGGAGCTGGACATATAGCAAATATGTAATCCCAGCCAAAAAAAAGAGAAGGAAGATTACTGATGGGGTAAGAAAGAAAATAGTCAATGAGACAGAAGTAATGCTTATTTCTCACACAAAATAGAGTGTAAGTATAAAATAAGTGATAAATAGCAATGATTTCAGCAGCTGGTAAACTAGGGGTCTTAATTTTTAATATCAGGAACCCCATAGACAATTTTGATGTCTCAGTGCCTATCTTTCACTGAACTCAGGGAGAGAAGTAGACTTCAGCCTTAAAATGCAGGCAACTGTTACCAGATTTTACAGGAAAGACGAATAGAAAGTTAAGTGCTATTTGTCCTCTAAATTCAGGCTTATTTTTTAGTGCTTCTTAAAGATACAGTGCTTTATTTTATTTAAAAAGCCTAGCGTCATCTGTCACATTGTCTTTTCACTATGCATGTAAAACTTGTGACACTGTGATATAGAGTAACCATTAAATAGTCAGTATAGATCCAAGGAAAAAAAACAACCCAAAACTCTTTAAATAAGCTTCTGTACCACAGATCTGATGTATTTTCATAGCAGCCAGCTCCTATGACTTTTTTGAATGATGTATCAAATACTGCTTTACTTGAAAATTATTTGTTGTGATATCCCTAAGCATATTGCATATTGTTTTGAAGTAATTAATAGAAATAGAAATAAATTACAGATAAGAGGCTTGAACTTAATTCTCAATGCTTTTAATAAGTGTATGGTGAGAATCTGGTCCCAAGTCTACGCTAACTGTGTTTTGGCTCTGGCTGCCCACCTACAATGTGATGAGTGACAGCTGGAGGGTTGTAGTTCCCTCTGTCCCTCAGTCACCAAACTCTGAGAGAAATAAAAGCAATGAAGTCTGTGTGCTGAATTTGTGCAAGTAAATACACACAGAAAAGAAAGTTAGTTCTTTGTTACACTCTTAAAATATCACTTTGGCAAGATAGGAGTAGGGTTGGTCTGTGTTATGTAAAAAAGTTTGTGTTTCTTGGAAAAGCTGCCATTGGCTGGAGATCTTCATGACAGAGGCTACAGCCTAAAGGTACAGGGGACCTTTTTTCCACAAGCTGGTCCTTAAATCACAAAACCCAAAGAATTTTCAGATTGAGCTGTGTCCTTAATTTTGTGTTGGCATTTTACATAGGGGATATCCTACCTATAAATGCGTTACAATAGATCCAGTATACAACATTATGGTAATTGGAACCAAGTTCTGACCTTGAATATAGGGAAATCCAGAAGTTCCAGGGCATATTTTAGAGAAAAGGTAGGCTCTTAGAGTATATTTCATATTACTCCAGTCTCACTGTAATTTTTCTTCTGGAGCATGAAGTTGAATTGTTGAAACAAATAGAATATGTTGAAAAATGTAGTGAATGTTGGATTTTAGCTGTCTGCAGACTGGCTGTCTCTAGCAAAAGTTTCCAGTTTGTTTGGTAACACAGAAATTGGGGAATAAACAGTTTAAATTTCTTTGGCTAAAATAATTTTGGCATAAGAAAAAAAATTGTTATGCAGAAAAAAACCTTTATTTTTTTCCTATACAATAGGTGACTGTGTTTGCCAAGGAATTACCAAAATTATGTAAACATCAAAAAGGGTAGTATTTTAAAAGTTACACAGAAAACCAGAGCCTAATAAAATATATTTTAAAAAGAGGAAATTTTGCTCTGTTGAAATTTTTACATGAATTTATTTTCTAATTTCAAAAAAGTAGTGTGCCTAACATAACAGGCCTGCTTTTATTAAGTGCCTGTTTCAGTAATATTGTAACTGCTTTCTATTTTTATTCTATTATAGGCCCAAAATTATGTGGTCCTGGAAGGACTCCAGCCCAACAGCAACTACAATGTAGAACTGCAGGCAGTAACACGCTGGGGCCAGATACGCCTAAAAAGTGCTAAGGTTTCTCTTCATTTTAGTACAACTCAGGACACCAGGAATAATAGTGAGTAATTGTATTCAAGCACCTGAATGCTTTATCTCTTCTTTATCTGGAATTTGAATGTTTTATATAATGAGTTTTCAAATAAAATAAAAAATTTCTTAAAGCAGGCTGTTTGATAGCATAGTCATCCTACCCCAGTCAGGTTGAGTAACCTTTTAATGTTAAATTTCTTATCTGAAAAATGGTGACAGTTTTTGCCTAACTCTTTGTCTTAGATTCCACTCATCTAAAATGAACAATGGCAATGAAAATGGAACCATTTGCACAGCTATGATGTTAATATTTTTCAAATGCAATGCAGGTATAAATACTGAGTATATTTCTCAGAGGCTGGAATAAAACCATTTCCGTGTCTCTGTCTTAACTGGACAGTTTTAGCTTGCAGTGTTTTTCAAAATCCTGACTATTTTGAGTAGGCCATTAATTCAGATTCTTGGACCACATAAACATGTATCTACTCTGAAGTGATTTAAAATATCGATCATTCTATTAATCTCAAAATATATCACACAGGGTACCCACATTCGAATTGAAATCTTGAGATCTTTAGATGTTGGGCTATGTCTTGTTAAGATCTTTGTAACTTTACATGCTAAATAATGTAATTGAAAAGCCTATCTGAATCTCAGAGTAAACCATGATTCTTTTTCTTAGTGAAATGCTATTTGTACAATTGCAATATGATACTGAGTTACTGCCGCAACTGATGATGTGTCTCTAATTAACTAATACAGCAAAATTCTGATAAGATGTTGAAGGATATAATTTTAAATATCCTGCCCTGACTCCATTTTATTTGCCATCCATTTACATTTTCTTTTTAAAATACACTAACAGTTTAAACTTTCCTTGTTGCCATTTTCGTAACATAATTAATTACTTTCACCCTGAGTAATCAATTGCTATTGTTGCTAGACCATTCTTCAAGCCTATTGAGTTTGGATATACATATAACATTTTAAAGTAGCTGTTAGCTATGACAGACCTTCATCTACAGTTGCTTCCCACGTTACTGTACGGAGAAGGAAAAATAGACCTAAATATCTTTTTCCCATATCATGCTTAGTTTTTGCTACTTTTTGGCTATTTTAAGAGACACCAGAAGGCCAAGTTTTCATCTCATCAATACACTGAGTCTTTGCTTGAAATCCATACTAGAATATGAAATGGAATTTCCACAGTGTGTACATAAGGCAACTTTGTGTTAATCCTCAGTGAAGCCTAATGTAAGTGAATATAACAGTTCTGCCCTTTCCATACTGGCTCTCCCAGACTTTACCTGTGTTTTCTGCTGTCCACGAGAAAGATGACATAGTTTTCAGAACTGCACAATATACCAGATTTAGTTTTTCTTTCTTTTTTATATGCACACAGGAGATGTAATAGAAGACGAACTATGGTGGGACCTGGGTGTGTAATTCTAGTACACTCAGGCACTGAGCTCAACTAGAAGCCTATCATTGGTGTTTATGAGAGATGTTCTCATTGTGCTGAGTATTTTTCTAAGAATTTTTTATTGGTTTTGCTTCTTTTTTTTTTTTTCCTGTTGTTTGGGGGGTTTGGGTGTTTTTATTCTTTTTTCCTTTTTTTTCTGCAAAGCATTTTTTGCTAGATAAACAAGGAAAAAAACCAAAACTTTTTTCTTTTTTTAATCATCTCTCCTTCTGTTTTGTTTTGGGTATTTTGTTTTTCTTTTCTGATTAGAAGTTTCTGTGAAGTTCTGGATCTCAGTGCTAATAAACTTCAGGGTGTTTACTTTTCAGTCCAATCTTCTTGACTGGAATTTCACCAGATTACATCACAGCTCTGAGAAAGGACGTGCAACTGAGTTGAGTTTACATCCAGTCACAGGAGAAGGCTGGTGCCTGGATTTCACCTGGGTCTGAGGCTGGGCTGTGTTCTGGTAACTGGGAGGAAATTCTGGGTGCCATTATACACACCTAGCCAAAATGACATTGGGCAAGCTGTTGAATTTCTTTCTCTCATTTTACTATGAGAATAGTCTTATAAACTTTCCCCTCTTGGCAGCAGGGATAATTAATCAACTGGTGTTTGTCAGGCTCTATTGCTAGTCCTATTAGGTCACATGATCATAGTCTTTAAACATGGTAGTAAGCAAAGACTTTCCATGTAACAACCTCCCCCCCCCCGCTAAACTGAAGGTAATTGATACTGGAATGTGTCATTTTTCTATACCATTCTATACTTACTGTGAGAAAACCTTTTATTGGTAGTATCAAATCTCTTCATGGCCTTACTAATGTTCTGTCTCTCATGGTCTGTATCACCAATGGGTTTGTGTTGGGAGAGGAAGATTTTTGTTTCACTTTCCCCTCTACAAAAGGTTGTCCCCTCTACCAAATGGAGTTCATTTACCCTGTATCTCATATGTGCCTTTGGTGGTTCATCATCTTACGTCCACTCCAGTGGCATCTATTTCCTGTCATTGTCACGGCTAGATTTAAATTCCTCCCACAATTTTGCTTGGATAATTTGCCCTCTCCTTGATTGTTTTACTTCAGAAAACAGTCCATCAGCAGTTTCTGTGTGTCTGCTATCTACTAATATCCAGATGGAGTTCATTTACCCTGTATCTCATATGTGCCTTAGGTGGTTTCATCATTATAGACTTTCCAATGCCTTGTGCTTTGTTTCATTTTGCTGTGGTGACCTTCTTGGACCAAAAGATTTATTAATTGTTCTATTGTTTTTTAAAGCAAAGTAATACTATACTAAGAGCAATATTTTTGTTTTCTCATATATTCAAAGTATTTGACTGTAATGTTCAAGTTATGAACATGCATTTAGTTAATGAGCAGTATTTTCTTAGTGCCTAAGCACTAATATCACACGTTTCAGTGGATAGAGAACTCTGCTGAGAAGTGTATTTGGACCTCTGGACATTTTTCAAAAAATGGTTAAATTATAGCTTACATAGAAAAGCAAAAAAAAAGGAACCTACTCCTGTAGGAGATGCAAATTCATCTTCTGAATCTCACTGAAGTTAGTTAGGAACAGAGCCAGTTCTGCTTGAGGTACTTTTGAGAGTGCTCAGAAGCAGATGGAGAAATGTGAAAAAGAAAAAAATATTGCCTGAAATATTATCTAGGACATGACATTCATGGCCTGTCTTTATTTGGGGACTTCCGTGGCCTTTGGGAAGTAGTTCCAGAAGCAACATGCCAATTTTGTTGAAGTCCCTCTGTCAGTTGTTCTGCTCTCTCTGGAATTAAGCTCTGGGTTTTTTCAGTGTCTTTTCCTATTGTCAGAATAAAAAACAGTCCATAACCTGCTGAAGTAATTTAGTCCTACAGACCTCTGTGAGCTTTGACCCTGGCCCTCTGGCATTACATTTCCCCACACTCAGAAATGCATTGCCTCACTATATTTGTAAGCTTTGCTTCTGGGAAATGCAGCAAGACTGACTCTCTTGATTTTTATATAGAAATATTCTAAATCTGTGTCCTGGTTTTTCTGGAAGTGGAGCAGACAGAGAACATAAAAGCAGATGCTTAGTAAAATTAAAATACTTTAAATTGAGGTATACCTAATAGATTTAAGTCTGCTTCTCTCTATCAATTTTTTTTATTTTCTTTGTAGTATAAACATTATGGTTACCTTGAAAAATAATAATTTGCTTAAGTTTGGTAGTTTTGCTTTAATTTAAAACAGGCAAAGAAAATTTAAAATTGTATCAGATTAAGCAAAGGATTAAGAACAAAAATTTGGCCAAAAAGCAAGTGGGTTTCAGCTGAAGCTATATGTAGGGCAAAATATTCAAGTTTACATGTTACTTATGATAATTATTGAAATCTGAATCTTTCCCTTTTTCTCTCATGCACGGAATTAGTAATTTTCCACTTCCTTATTATTGAAATCTTTATTTTTCATTTATGTGTAAATTGAATTAAATACAGCTTTTTTAAAACCGATGCAAATACTATCCTCTGAATTGGAACAGATATATTTGCATGTGTGCAGTGAAAATGCAGCTTCAATCAGCATTTTGCCTTTTCAACTGAAAATATCTATAAATACTGTCAACCCTGCTAACTGTTGATAAACTGTTGCTAAATGAAATGCTTGATGAAGGACATCCTATTACCATTACTTGTTGGAAGTTAGGCACATAACACCAAAAGGATCGCTCAAAGTTAATTTTGCTCTTACAGTGTTTTCCTAAGCATTCGCTGTTCACTGTTGGAAACAGGAAAGTGGGCAAGAAAGGTCTTTAATCTGACCATAGTGTTCCTACATAGCATGCTGAAGGACTGTGTTTACTTTGATGTAATAACCACATGTGGCACTCTGTGGGTTACACTCAATGTCATCCTTGGGTTTTGTGTATATTCAAACACTGCACAGATATAAAAGCCATGAATGATTATACAGATACTATGCCTGTTTAAAAAGTCAATGTGTTAACATTTCTAGTTCTTGGGGATATGAATACACTCCCTTTCCTTATGATTCTTCTGAAAATTTACAGAGCATTTTCATACTAAATTATATTTCAATTTTTCTCTCTCTAAAATATTTTTTGGCTGAATTTCAAATGAATTATATGCTTTTGAACCATTATGGATAATTTGTTATTTATGTTAATTTCATTTAGGTGAGATACTGAAATAAGATAAATTGGATTAAAGATAGTATAATTTTCTGAATTGCAGCACTGTTAACATAGTCATTATACAGCACATAAATAATTTCCTGATTGTTCTATGTATTGCAGAGGAACGAACATCTGCTGCTGGGAAACTCCAGAAAGGACTGGTAGATCCTTACCCAACCTTTCAAAGAAGAAAACCCACTCGTTTTCTTAAAATTGGAAGTCCTTTCTATCAGGACAATCAACTTCAGGTCAAAGTATACTGGAAGAAGACAGGTTTGTTAAATTTTTGTTTTACTATTATTTTCTAAGGAGGAGCTCTCATCAACTACCTCAGACTTGTAGAACATTAACATAATATAATGAACCTTATACAATAGTTCAAAGTTAAATCCTACACCAATACTTCCATCCTTACACCTTCATGTTAGAATGAAACATTGGTCTCTCTTTGTGTTGTCTGTGTAAATGTCTTGCTGAAGGAAACGACATGAATCAGCTATCCTAAAATTACAGTCAGTCGTGTTGGGAATTTCGTCTAATGATACTACAGTATCACTTGAGTCAGTAAATGAATGTATATGAAAATCATGCACTGGTGTCACAAAAACTAAATTGCAGTTCAAACCATGAAATTTAGAGCTATAGTGACTCATATTAGGGCCATGATAGGCTTTATGCTGAACTTTATAAGTCACCTTGAATTGGAAAAGGATGAATAGTTGGACACAACGACTAGAAAAATCTTTAAGTTGGTTTTCTGCTAGGCAGCATTCACCCTTCTATTTTTCAGAAAAATCTTAACAACAATTTTATGTTTAAGTCTCCCAGTCTAAAGGAAAATGCCATAAACTTTAAGTGTCTAATCAGATTCAGAAATAAAAAAAGGGATTTTCCTTTCTTACCTTTTAGGAGCATATAGGTTGTTACACATTGCTCCAGCTTAGCCATGACAGGTTCATACAATGTTATTTGAAAATGTGCTTAACACTGTTAGTGTTTTAACTTGGAGCAATCTACGTGTGTAGCAGTGGCACATGTATAAAATCCACTCAATTTTTGTCTTTGAAATAAAGGCCTACAAAATGGATAATCATAGAATCATAGAACGGTTAAGGTTGGAAAGGACCTTAAGATCATCTAGTTCCACCCCCCTGCTGTGGGCAGGGATGCCTCACCCTAGACCATGTTGCCCAAGGCTCTGTCCAACCTGGCCTTGAACACTGTCAGGCATGGATCACCCTTTCTTCTGCAAATTTTCAAAGAATTTTAGAAATATTGAAGTTATTTTGCGTTTAGGTGTATGCAGCATCACCCTGAATGAGAAAATGCTGTAAAACCATTCAGTTGTGGTATGCAGCATAAGAATGTGTCACACTGGATGGTGTCGATGGTGAGCAGTATCGAGTGCTTCTTAAAAAATGCCTGCCTGTTTGAACATTTACCTTTCTAGCCCTGCTATATCAAATAATTAAAATCAAATGCTTATTCCTCCATAAAATCTTTTGCTCAGCCTGACTACTTACATATTTTGAATGTTTGTCCCTATCTTGGTTATGCTAGTTTTCATTTTTTCTAGCTTTCCCCATTATATCTCATTTTTGCCTAACTTCAGGAAAAGCTGGAATAATTTAAAGTTTAAATAAATGAATACTGAACTTACTTAAAAAATAAAGTTTTGATTATCCAAAATGAGATTTACATATTCTGAGCTTTGAACTGATCACCTTAAGCTTTAGCTCTCTGCAAGTGAGGTACAACTCATTTTCCAAGCTCCTTTTATATCAGAAAAGAAAAGCAGGTGACTTCTGAAGCAATCCATCCCACACAGTAGCAGAAGCATTCTCTGGAGATGCCTCTGTTCCTTATGAGCACAGAAGGGAGGCCAGACAACTCATTTGTAGAAGGCTTAGAGACACCTAACATCTCTCTGTGAGCTGAGTTCAATTCTCAGCAGATTGAACTAAAAAAGATGAGGAGCAGGATTCAAAGATGAGGAGACTATGATGTGTCCCACTGGCATAAGGTTGTACAACTCACAGTCTGTACTGGGCAAAATTCAGTCCAGTACAATAATTGGTCCAGCTGCAGCTATTTCCCTTCCAGCCTGTTTGCAGAAGAAAGATTGTGTCCTCTGCGGCCAAAATGCCAGCACCCCCAGTGAAATGCACCTTATTAATAGTTTTCCAAGATTAATGGAGAGAAAATCATAAGAATACAACAATATTCCTGTTCCAAAGAAAATACTTTGAGCTGGGTGTCCACCAATTATAATGGTAACTTAGATACTGAGCTTATAAGTAGACATTGTGTCATAGATAGCTAACTATTGACATCTAAATCTGGAGCTGAATCCTACCCTGTGTTACATACACGGAGGCAATACTTGTATTAAAGGCTATAGATGCCTATAAAAAGAAATGACGTAGTCAGCATTCTCATAGTGGCTCATTGTTTGGAAATAAAAGCGTTCAGAAGTAGCGTAATCTCCACAATTTGAGATCTTCAAAGACAGATATGGCACAGACCTGTTAGAAATTACATGGATTTACTTGCTGTCACCTTGTGCCAGGGATGGATTAGTTAAGTTCCTGAGTAGCTGACTGTACAGCTGACTCATCTTGTGTGAATCTCTGTACATCCAGCTATAAAAGGGAGATACCCAGAAGTCCATCTTCATCATGTGCTGGGAGCAAGCTCTGTCACATGCACTATGTTGTTTAGGTATATGCCCCAGACACAGAGTAGAAGATACCTTCATTTTTCTCACAAAATGAATGGTGATGGTAAAGGTGTGTGAAGAGGGGTAGAATATAGCAGTTTTTCAGACATTTTTCCTTTCTTAGAAGAAAATATCTGAGTTCTGAGTGACAGTATATGTTCTGAGTAACAGAACAGGACCTA
>NW_009931600.1:19838-79006 GCF_000696875.1 Nestor notabilis | reverse complement strand
GCAGGAACCATTACCTCATGTGGAACTGAAATACAGCCAGTTACCTGCTCCTGAGAAGCTAGCAGCTTCTATGAGCTCTTACAGGAGTTTGGAGGTTATGTAGTACATGGATGGGGTACTGACTGTAAATTTACTAGTGACAATTTACTGCAGAGCAAGTCTGTTTCACTGTGCAGGGAACACAGCAGGAGAAGCATATTGGCTGTGTCCTGTCTTTATGAAAGACAGCAGTTACTGTAGCCAGCTGCTTTGGGAAATGTACCCACACATCTTTCTGCTTTATGAACTTCACTGTCTCAAGTCATGTTTAGGGAGTTATAAGAGGTCTAAAAGTGCAGCAACTGCGATAGGAAATACTGAGAGAAAATTTACCTTAGTCAATTGCCTGATGTCTAGGCTATTTTCATTGCAGATAGGCAATCAGAGTTCACATCCTTCCTGACAGAGAATTGTCCTCTTTGTCTGCTACATAGTGAAGTGAAAACAGGAGGCCCTGTTGATTGCTCCAGTTATTTTTTGCCTGCTATTAAAACCAGCACTTGTTTGGTGGTGGAGCGCAGCTGTTCTATAGTCCAAAATCAGGATGTGTGATTAAAAACAAATAAAAATTAAGAAACTGATATGAAACCATGTGAAATAAGAATGTTGATAATGGTGAGAGGTCCCATAAGGTAAAAAATAATTGAAGAAATAAAATTCACAAGCTTGCACATGCTGGACATACGTAAATTGAGCAAAATTTCAATTGGTTGTAGCAATCTCTGCTTTGATAGTTTGGTTTTGTTTTCAAAGTGTTTTTGTACGTTCTGGTCCTAACAAGAGGTGGCTGCAGTGGTAATGAAATAAATACATTATATAGATTTTGGATTTTATTAAGATGAAGACTTTTAAACCAGTATGTTATATTGATATAGAGTTTCTTTAGCTGAAATGAAAACTTTAACAGCTACTAAAATAGCAGTCTTTCATTTAATAAGAGTAGTTTTATTTATTTTCTGAATTTGGTGCACATACCTTTCTATGATGACCTGAGATTTTTATTTTTATTTTTATTTTTATTTTTATTTTTATTATTTTCTCCCAAACCAAGGTGGCTCTATAGAACAGTTTTTTACTGCCTCCCAACATTGTAGCATCATAGCACACCACAGATTACAGAAACAGAAGGAAAGACCTGTGTGGATTTCTTATACCACTTAAAGAAACATAAATATGTTCCTAAGGTTATTTTAGATTGTTTCTTTATTTTCATTGGTCCCTTTGTTACCTGAGAAATTGAATTTGAACCATTTTATTCTGTCTAAAACCAACAAAATAGATCAGGATCATCGAATAATTTAAATGGGTTGGAAGGGACCTTTGGAGGTCAGCTGCTCCAACCATCTGCTTCAAGTAGGGCTAATTCTGAAGTTAAATCAAGTTGTTCAATTCTATCTGTAAGGCCCTATAACAGATGTTTTTGTTTTCTGAATGACAGGGAGTTTGTCCTTAATCAATACCAGGCTGCAGAGGCCACCTAAGTTGATTGCAATGTACCTTAGGATTTCCAGAAGGTACAGTGATATCTCTTGACATGCAAAGGTAGTTCTTCCATTACTATAAGAAGATGTGTTCCTCATTGTCATTTGCAGATGTGCCTCTAGGAAGCCAGTGAAAGAACACAGTGATGACATCAGAGCTGAAGCTCTTGTTTTTGTATTATTCTTCTGAATAGAATTCATCAGACCTCTGTTCTGTGCAACAACTGCAACAGAGGGGGTGTTGCAAGCTATTAACTGAACTGGCTTTATTATACGTTAAAGAAGTGATTGCTAACCAGTACTCAGAAACTGAACGCAGTGTTTGAGTTAAAGTCTGAGTAAGTAGATGGAAGATCCTATTTCCATATGTATGCATCATAATATGCTGCAGTTGGTAGCTGGAAAGACTTATCTAGGCCTGTTCTTCAAATGTTCTTTCTTAAGTCCCATTAGCTTCAGTAAGCGTGAGGCATGAATGGAATGTAGGATCTGGACTTTACATAAAAATAAATCTCTTTCTGAAACAATCTTTCAGTTTGAATGCTTGGGTATGCTGGCAATAATAACTTTACTTCAGGATTTATGCTAGCAAAAATAACTCCACACTTCAAGCAGTACAAGGTGCTTAGCAAATGCACATAATTTTGCTAGACAGTCATTACAAAAACGTATTGCAATTATATGAATACAATAGCTTCTTTCTGAAAGAAGAAAATGTCTTTCACTTGCTGCCTCTGACTTAGGCCTGGGATTAGAGAAACACAGTACATTCCTTAAACAGCATGAATCCCACTTTTGTAAATGAAAAAAACAACTTGCTTGTGGCCAGATTTTTTGGCCATCTCAACCATATGAAATTAGAAATTATATGCTATTTATGTCAGATGGTGGAATCAGCTTAAATCACTTTTAACTCCTTGGTGCTGGAGTCACAGAGTACCATCCATTACCAAGAATGGATGCACTCTGCACCCTCTGCTTAAAAAGATTAGCTAGTTAGGATAATTAAGATCCTCAGTATCTTGTGCAGTAATCAAGACTGAAAGTGTGAAAATAGAAAGATCGTTATGTTTCCTCTGTGCCTCAGTGGTTTGGCATCTAGAGAGCTGAGGTTTTGTACTTCAGCTGAAAAGCTTTCAAGTTGCTGCAAATTTGTGTATGAAAATAAAATATTTCCCATAGACAGAAAAGAAAAATATTCTCTATGAACTCACTGCATCAATTCTCATCACTTGCTGCAATAATTATAATACGTTGAAAGAGTAGAATGTAATTTAGTATTATGATTTCTTTCCACAGCAACAAATCACAGTGATATTTTCTGACCCATTACTCTGCCTCCACTACCGTTTTCTTAGTGCCTGTTATTGGAGTATAATGTACTTGCTTAGGTAAAGCTTTAGTTTCCTTCACTTTTCTTTGAATGAAGTATATGTGCATTTACATCCCTCTGTTTATATTAAACATTTAAAGTGCTTCTGGATATTTAAAATCAATATATCTGCCCCTTGGTTTTGCTTAAAAAGACAAATATTTAAAATGCTTTAAGAGCTGGCTTCAGGCTTCTTTCTTTGTGTTTCTGGTAAATGCTAAATCAGAAAAAAAAAGAACATTTAAGGCAGGGAGAGGCAAAGAATCCTCCATTGTCTGATAAATCAACCAAACAAGAATAATGAATTAAATTACAGAGAAGAATAAAATGCAAGGCAAAGCAAAGCAAACAGAAAGCTGCCATGAATGCTTTTAAAACCAGATCTTAGGAAAACAAAATTAACTTTCACTTAGTTCAGGGAGATAAATGAAGTGACTGTGCTGACTCTTTGTTTGCAATAAGGTATTGCATATGACAGGTTTTAAAATAATTGAAAGTTTTCCTCATGTTATCCAATGGTCCTTTCCCATGGAACTAGAGCCATTGAAGCTAATGAATCCCTTCAATACCAGTTGGAGTTTCTAGCTGTAATTGTAAAGAATTTAGCAGTAGTTGCTTAATGCTAATGAAATATTTAGTTTGATACTAACTGTTGCACTAGGAAGTTCAGTGTTTGAGCAGCTGGCCATTCTGTAATTGCAGATATGTAACTAGGAAAATATTTGTACTTGAAGTTATCACTTTGGTCCAGATGGTTCTTTCAACAAGAAGACCTCACTGGTAGTTACATTGAACTCTGCACCAATGTATTGCCCTCATACTTCCATGTGAATACAGAGACATTGGCTCAGCAGTGATTGATTATGTGGGTATGCATAATGTGCACATGTATTTAGAGATTTAATTAGTAAAGCTGGCCCCCAGCGCAGGAATCTTCGACTAGATCACCTTTTTAGAAATTCATCAGTAGACATGGCATAATTTGCTTTTCCATGTGTGCCACAGCTGACTCAGATGCCTGTATCCTGTAGGTTTCTCCAGCATCCTGCCTGGGTTAGGTAATGCTGTCAGCTTTAACTGTCATGGGAAATTATTCCAGAGTTAAAAGAATATCCTGTCAGAAGTATCCTCTGTGCGATTCCTACTCCTCCCTAACTTTGTCTCACACAGGCTTAATGCAGTGCCAGGAAAAATGTCTTTGCCATTTTCCTGGCAGGAGGAAATGAAAAGGGGAGCATCTGATCATCTTCAGTTATATTTGTTATACTTTATAAACTGATCACAGGGCTCAGACTGTTTGGTCTGCATTTGCTTCATGTCCAAATGTGAAGTGCTAACAATAGTTAAAATGTTGCTGGTGGCTGACATAAAAACATCAACAACAATTACTACAGTAGAGCAGGTAGTATGCAACTTCTCAAATGGTACGCAATTGATTAGTGGGACAAATACTTAAGTTTTAAAATCACATTTACAGTAGTGGCAACCTCAGTGCATCTCCCCTGCAAATGGGACAATACTGGAGCATCTTTTCAAGGGCACAGTTTACTGCATGTCTTTGTTTCCACAGGCACAACAGAAAATTGTTACTGGCTTCCTTTCACTTGCTTCCAAACCTCCATACCTTTCAGGGTAGATGGTTAAAACTCTTGGTATGAGAGGCTTAGAGACAAGGCTGTCCAACACTTAGTCCCAGGAATGTAATTGGAACGGATTCAAAGTATGCTGGGAAATCAAGTGTCACAAGCCAAATCAGAACTACCCACTGTGATCCCAGGCTCAGACAGCAAAGACTGATTTTGCTAACAGGCGCCCACTTGTTGTCTGCTGAAGGGAGATTGTGGCTACACTGCGCTGGCTTGGTCCAGAACATTCATGAAACTAGTTCTAACACTTTGTGTGGTTGATCCACTTACTGCTTCATTTTAAGTTTTACATAGAGCATGCTGTTCACAAGCCCTCAGTATGACATGAATCATACTCCAGAATACCTTTTGTAATTATGAAAGTATATTTAATGTGACTTAATATATGTATTTAAAAGTAGTATTCTTTTATTTTTAAACTTAATAGATGAATACAAATTTAACCTTAATTTCTTTTGAACTTACATTAAAAGATCAAATAGAAATGTAAATGCAAATTACCTGGTCCATGAGTGCAATTCAAAGATAGACCATCATTATGTGGGATGAGTACCTATGGTCAGATTGCAGATACACATTCAATATTGCATTGTAAAATCATTTATCAAGACTTAACTCACTGCAAAGCACTGAAAAAATCAACTGGCCAACTAATAAATAAAATCTTACCTGATTTCTATTTCTTCAGGAAAAAATAATGTTTCCAATACCAGTATCTTTATGCACCTTCTAAAATATCTGTCTACCCAGTACGAAATTTTCAGCATTTCTTATTACTTCTTGAGTATTACCACAACCTATAAAATCAATTATTTTAACAAAAGATGCAGAACTTCATGGAGTTTTGGAACTTCATGGAGCATTGTGCATGCGTGCAAACCCACCCGTACAGCTTTTGCATAGAGTATGAGAGAGAAGGGAGTAGCAGGTGTATCTCTGCATCTCCTCCCACTGAGGAGTTGGGAATAAGATGGGTCTGTATCTTTGGAACTGGGAAGGATTAGCAGATTACGTATCCTTAATATAGCTTCCCCACCTAAATTAATGTCTAGATTTGTCAGTTGCACAGAAGGCTAAAGTTAACGATAGAGTATCTAGTAACATTTTCAACAGATTGTATAAGCATAGTGAGCCTTGGACTTGTTTGGGACTTTTAATTTTTCATTAAATTCAGTTTTTGGATGCTTAGCTACCTTTGAAAACCTGACTGTAAGGGAGTAATGTGGGAAGCTTCTGTTCAGGCTACAAGCAGCTATTGTGAGAGTTGGAGCTTACAGGAGGCAAATTTCCTTGTAATAGAAAACCAGAATGAGATACTGTTGAACTCACTTTGTATAGGGTGTTGTGTGGAGGAAAAGGAGTGAGGGTAGAGGTAATCCATTTTAGGAACTATCCCAAACTTAAATCCCTCAATATAAACATCTTTAAACCTTAAGGATTCCTAGGTCTAGATGTGGACACAAATATTGTGGCTCAGGCCGGTCTTCAAATTACACACTAATTGTTAATACCATTTTTTGGAAGGCTTAACATTGTATTATGCAAAGAATGTGTTCTATAGAAAGAAAGTTTGTTTTAAAAAGCATAATGTGAGAAACAAAATCTTTATGATTTAATCAATACTGCTTATATTCCATGTAAGAGCAGGAAACAGTATTGTTTGCCTTGTTAGGAAGTGTTTATGGAATGAAGTTTAAATGTCCACTGAGGGGTTTAGTGTTTATTTTAATCATACTGCTTGAATAGGTGATTATTAAAAAGTTCTTTTTCTCAGAGATGTCAGGAATACCATGAATTTAATAATCAAATATTTGACACTAGATTTTTTTTTATATATATACTTCTGAATGAATCAGTGCACAGTTAAAAAGCATAAACTGTTTTCATTTAATTTTCTTAAGACAACTTATCTAAAATACCTGACAGAGAACACATCAACAACAGTTTTTACAGGGAAGAGTGGAGAGCAGCTCACAATGCATTAGCGCATCAGTGCAGCCTTTCATCATTAGTTGAAGGTAAATTGTGTTTAACTATATATCCTAAGACTGATAACTCACTTTGCATTTTGCTAAACTGCCGTAAGTAAAATAACAGTTGTTATCCTATCATTATTTCTTGTCCTGTCATTAGTTTCAGATTGCAAATGTTGGCAAGAAACACCACGATTCAGAAAGGCATAGAATGGCTCATGAACCAATAAATGTTATGATCAAGTACTGACTGAGATCACGTTTTGCTTCTCTGCAGTACACTGCAGTATTCCTTCCCTAACTGTTCTTCAATTATGCTGTTACTACAGTGCAATAAATACAATGTGGATCACTTTATACTAATTGTGTCTTCAAAACTGAAGCAACTAGATGTAAATAACACTGCTTCCTTAATTCACTTGATTTTGCCTATATTTAAGCTGTCCCTGCATATTTTTCAGGACCTCTCCAGCATCTGATTTTTAGCAGAAAAAGCATTTATGGAAACTTGCACATTGTAGAACTCTCTGTTATGGAGAAGAATGGTGGCCTGCTAAACAGATGAATGCATGTCTGAAAGCAAAAAACACTTGATTGTATTATATTTCTACTATGTACATAATGGTTCTTGGTGTAGAAATACAGGCAGGTTATGCTGCAGAGCAGATGCTGTTGCTCATCCTCCTGCCAGAATGGTGGGTTGGAAGCAGTGCTGTGTTGTATTAGATACACAGTTGCAAAGGTGTATCAGGGATTGCATACTGGGAGAAGGTAGAGCAGGAACATTTCTTCAGGAAGCCTTTGTACACATCTTTGGATGCTTCAGAAATGATAAAATATTTTTCTTTACATAAAACATCATAAATTTCACCACTTACCATTGTTACTTTTATATTACTATAGCACAGCTTCACCATTCAATACAATGAGATAAATAATTTTCGTCCTGGGTGGTGCGTTGTTTGACACAGGATTTATACAGTGCTCCACAAAATCATACTATAACTTTGCCACAGAAATAATTAATCAAGCTTGTAGATATTGAAACATGAACTTCATATGCCCTGAGCAGATTCTGCCCTCTGCTGTGATATTAGATATAAAATTTTTACCCCTTGTTATAGCCTATATTTAGAGCACTAATGCTTCAAGAAACATGATCCAGAAAGGAAATTACTGAATTTTGCTCTATTTTCTTCTTTCTATTAGTCTAAAACAATTGAAAACATGTTCAAGGCTATCTTTTAACTATAGTTTGTATGGTCATTAGTGTCTTGATCATAGTGGGTACTAAACTTTCTGGTCTGATCCATTAGCTACTCTTAACTACCTAAGTCAACACGACTGTTCTTGTGCTTAAGTGCTTTGCTGAATCAGAGCCAGAGTTCTCAGGAGCTTGTAAGTTCAACCCCCCAGTATGAGAAGAAAAACAAAACCCATGTGGCCAGTCAGAAATAATAATTGCAGTTTGCTGTATGAAATACCAGATTTAACAATAGATAATAAATCCAAAGATTTAGCTACATGCAGAACAAATTCTTTCAGTAATTTTCTTACTGAATAGCTTCACAGAAATTTCAGTCTCCTTATGGCATTCTGTTCGAAGAAACGTTAGCTTTGAATGAAGACAGCAGGTTTACGTATGGCTAATTATCTTCCAAACTTTCATAACTCCTTTGCCATACAGTTAACATATTAATTATATGTATATATTTTGGAAGGAGTCAGTTTGCTGAGTAACTTGACAAAAAATATAGAACACCTTTTCCTTTCATGCTGAAATACTCATTTGACATATGCTTGTTATATTTTTGTGCTGCCAGGTAAAGGTTTTCATTTAAGTATGTCTTATTTTATAATTTTTACTTTTTTTACCATATTTTAACCTAATGGGAAAAATCTGTCAGGCACTGCTTGTTAGTTACTTCAAATTCTGTTACAATACAGAAATCAGCTTGATGTTAATGTGCTTATTGATGCTAGACATTTTTGTTGTAATAACTTTAATTTGAACCTCTGTTGTTGAACATATCTGCTCTGAAATCTTGTTTTCCAGCAAACCCCATTTGATTTTCTAGTAAGTTTTTGTAATTTGATTGCGTGCATAATAGCGGTGTCACAGTTAGCATTAATTGCCATTTTAATGCCAAATTATAGAGACCTATCATCAGAATAACCTACCAATCTAGAGCTGAAATATGTTTACATCAGAAACTGTTATCATTATCACCACTCAACAGGGGTGGAACAGAGGTAAGGTGCCAAGAAATGCTTGTCTAAGGACCTCCAGCAAACCAGCGCAGGAATTAACCCCAATTCCCAAAATAGTCTGCTGCAATTTTCTTGCTATGGATCACAGGAATACCTCTCAAACCTGTTTACCTGGTCTCCTAGAGTCACAGTAGGTTGTTGTCATATCGGTGGCATTGGATTGTGTGAACAAGTTTGACTTCTGTTCCTGCCTATGCAATGCCAGTTTTCTAGCTACAAAGGAGACTCTGGTTCCTCATGGTTGTCCCATTGGCACCTCTCTGCACCAATACATGTAAAATGAAGTTGGAAAAAAATATTTGAGGCAAAGAAAGGAGCTGTCTGAAGTAACATGGTAGAAAAAAAAAAATCACATTAGATGAGATTATTCACATGGTTGACTGTAATGGAAATACACGTCAGAACAGAAATGTGGCAAAGATGAGGAAAGAGATCACTTTTTTATTTAGTTTATTTTCAGTAAACTGTAGAACCACTGAAACCAGAAACTCTAGCTAGGAAAAGCTGCAGAGTTACCTGGCATGGTGTTGGGTGATTTTTCTGAATAGGTCTCAGAGCTTCAGTTCTGTGGGGAGATTATGAGATTTAACAAGTGTAGAATGTAGGCCTGTGGCATTCCTATTGATCATTGTGCAGCTATGCCTTAAGGATATGTTGTGGTACTTTAAGCAAAACTTTTCAATCTAAGAATCTAAGGTGTTTAAATTGTGCATATGAACCTGGACTTTTCAAAGTGGTAAAAAATGTATTTGGTGTTGTCATTAATAGGAATTTGGCTGCTTTTACAGCTTGAAGCTACAGAATAAATGTGTATTTCACCCCCAGAAAAATCTTTAGTATATTTATTTATTTTTATTAAAGTGGAACTAAAGAGTTTAGGGTTGGGGGGTAGGGTAGGGGAAGCAGATATATCTGGTGAAGAAAATCTTCCTAAATAATCAATAGAGAGATAGCTTTGTGGAATTAAGGGTGAGTTTGGGTGAAACACGACGGAGGAAATCAAAACAGGTATCTTTTCAACATGCTTTAAAGTATCCCCTGATCAATAGATTTCTAGTTAGAGATTTAAGATTTCTGTCCAACAACGTTTTCTGCATAGCCTTTTTCAGCAAAAGAGCTAAGCATATATGGAATTTTAAGAACATGTTCATGTGATATTTGTATAGGAATGTTTTCTTAAGTCTAGGAACTCATTTGATACTTCAAATTTACTTTAAAAATCATAGCCAAAATAATTAACATTATCTATTAGTTTATTTGAACAGATAAGCATTATGCAACTGTCTGAAAGACCTAAAAATGGCTTGGGCAGAGGGAGATCATTTTCATGTCAGTAACTTTAAGAAATTTTTCAAGTAATTTTCCTGGTTTGCTTTTTTTCTTATTTTTTTCCTAAGTTAAAGAAACTTGAAAATAAAAGTAATTGTTTGAATAATTTGTCTGCCATAGCAGTCCTTTAAGGAGTTCTGACTTAAGTGACAATTCTGTTGACTCATTTCACAAGCTTAAAAGTGCTCAAATGAGTGCTAGCACTTAGTATATCCTTCAAGTTTAGTGTTTCTATACAAATATTTTGAGTTCTGGGAAATATGTATGTTTTCTCTTTGTGCAAGCACCAGTCTTTTTAGTGTCAAACAGTATACTTTCCAACCATGAGAACAATGAAGTTATAAAGGTTTATAAAGACTCCTAATTGGACATACAGATTCAAGATATTAAGAAGGAGTTTGTTTATGTATAAAAAGGCTTTATACTGTGACAGCTGGGATATCAGGAAACCAGATTGAAGAAGGCAGTTTCTTTCAACTGTTATGCTTTCCAATAAACTGGCCAAAATCAGTCCCATTAGGTACTGGATATTCTGTTAATATTAACTACTGAAATGACTCTTCAGAAAAAGATGTGACTGTGGGTTACAATGTATTAAAATTAGCTGGGCTTTGTTCAGAACCATTAACTTTGGTGCCAGTGGCTGGCACTCAGCTAGACTGCAGCTTGGACAGCTTGTCCAGGACCTACCACTGAGTTGGTAATGGACAACTGAAAACAAAAATCTAAATAAAATTATAGCAGTGATCTCACTAGGATAGTGTATATCACTGAATGGGAGGCTGGGAGAAGTTTTCTTTTGCATAAAAGTGAATCTCTAGAGCCACGAGCTTTATGAGCAACTTTATAAAACAAATGCATGTTTTCATCTTTTTTTTTCTTTCTTAAGTGTCTTACGTGACTCTTTAAATCATCCGATACATCTTGTCTCCTTTTACTCTTGAAAAATTTAAAGATATTTTCTAAACCAGTCTTGTTTCTTAATATGCATACTTCATGCATGCACATACACTGAGTTTTTCATGCTTCTAACTAGAATGTCCCACCTTTCCTATTTTTTTAAAAGCTTCTATCTCAAGTAAGAGCTACTTCCTATCATATTTCAGTTTTGCAACCCAAAATACTCAGCCTTTATCCCTGACAGTATAGACTTTTTAAAAGGAGGAAATTGGTTTTATTGTTGTCAATTGTTTTTGCATTTTTTTCTAACAAAAAGGAATTAGCATGCTTATGTTCAAATCTTTCAGGTAACAGCAGTCATGAAGATGGAGATTAGAATCGAAGAAGTTTTAGTCTTGAAAAAAAATTTAGGGAAGTCAAAAAGGCCTGTTCTTATGATAAGTTTTGGTTGAACTTAGCTGGAGCTGTCATTACGCGTTACAGTTTATAGCAGTTGATGCGGTTGTATGAATATATGCAAAACCATTTTTGAAATAACTTAATTACATGTGCACTGAAAAGAAAGAAAATCCTGTCTTTTCAGTATAGGTTATCACGGTACAAGATGTGAATCAAATACAAGATTCATTTGTTCATTTTGTTTAAATACAAAATTATGAAATTAAAATCTTCATGCTACATTTACAGTCTAAATTGATAGGAAGTGAAATAAAAAAAAAATTCATGCTGATTTTCTAGCTCATATAAGGAAGATATCAGAAACCACAGCTATTAATGAATGGGTTACTAAGGGAAGAAGATGCAAGAGAGGAAGGAAGTAGGAAGGAAGAAGAATAACCTGAGAGTAGAAGCTCACATAAGCAATGGAGGTGGAGCTGCACTGGAATCCAACAAAAGTCTACTGTGCCAGGATCTGGAAATACCAAATATCTTGGGTTACAATCTGTTTAATTGCATTTCTGAGCAGAGTTTTAGTAAATCTCTACAGAGGTATATCTGGCTGCTGAACTGTTGTAACCTCTTGATGCTTGAGATTTATTTTCCCCTGTTTGCCCATCAAGAGATATTTAATGACCTACCTGAGATATGTGTCTTATCCAGTTCTTGATGGCTGGATTATGGCAAGGCTTGATTTGCTTGGATAATGTCTACCAAAGAGAGAGTGATTTGTTTATGGTTTGCAAGTGAAAGTTATTATAAGTGAAAGTAGCCATTTTGTAGCTTTACAGAGAGCAGCCCACCTTACACGCAGATAGTTGAAAGTAATGAATTGTGATTATCAGATAATATACTAATACATAATAATCAATATCAAATTAACTGTGCTTAACTGGCACAGAGTGTATATCGTTAATATCATGATTAATATAGCAGCACAAAGTTTTCAGATTCCAAGAAGCTAGGTATTCTGGTTTTTCGTCCCAGGAGAGGGACACAAGCAGATAACAGGCAATAAGTGAATGAACTGAAAGAGATTAAATCAGATGAAACCTACTTATAAATGCACTGTGAGTTTGCATCTAAGAGGCAAGTGAAAGCACATCAATTTTATTTTTAAATGAGAGAGAACAATCACAGGACAGCAAGTTATTTTTTTATAGATTTCTTTTTGAAAAAAAAAAGACAAAAAGTTGAGTTTCCAGAGAAATTACACAATTAGCACATATGTTGTTATGAAGATAGCTGCTGCAAAGAT
Source organism: Nestor notabilis (assembly GCF_000696875.1). Taxonomy (NCBI): domain Eukaryota; kingdom Metazoa; phylum Chordata; class Aves; order Psittaciformes; family Psittacidae; genus Nestor; species Nestor notabilis. The sequence continues at coordinate 66,299 of NW_009931600.1, read as the reverse complement.
CTATTTCAAGGAACTTCTAATCAGTCTTATTACCACAATACCATTTAAGGTAGTTTCAGACACTACTTATTTTCTCGTTAGTTTACAATCCTTCCCATCTGCATCCAAATAGCTCATAGCAGTCTAATGTCAGATCAGCCCTTAACTCATTAAAGATATTTATTTTCCTTCCTGAAACCCACGGTTAGGGACTTGGCATGTCATACCAAGCTATTTAATAATAACAGACATAATTTAGTATTCCCTGTATAAAGAGAGAGGAGAACTAAATCCAGAAATATTACAGGATGTATTTGCACTACCTGATGAGTTTTTACTTCTTTTGTCTAATTTTTTATTGCCCTTTGTTTTGCTTCCTTATGCAGTCAGTATTAGACAAGAAGCTAAAAGAGCTGGAAATTGATTGAAGGCTTATACAATTGTTACTGCAGCAAGTTTTGTCATTGATTTAAATGGGAGCAAACTCAGGCCTTTAGTATTACTCCTAAGAGTCGAGACTAGAATTTTATTTGGACAGAAACTGAGCAGTTCTTATGATGTATTCTAAAAGAAGAAAGTTCAGGGATTTACAGACATTTTCACATATCTTCAGGCACTGATTTCTCAAGCTGTGCCAGGCAGCAGTGTTGTAATGCTCTGACAATATAAACAGTCACAGGCAGTTGACACAAAGTCATTCCCATAATTTTCAGGATGTTTAGAAGTACCAGCATTGAGATTTTAATTTTTTTTTTTTAATGCTCAATATAAATACTTGATTTAAAAAAAAATGTAAGCAGTATACGCTTACATATCAGAAAATGCCAATTCACTATTTTTAGATTTATCTCCATCAGCTGATACAAGCTTTAAATTACGTAACTGTATAATATTTTCTCCATTCTGTTAAAGGATGCTTAGGAACAAGTGAGGAACTACCATCTCTACAATACTTAAAACTCCTATTTTTATCCAGAGAAGCCAGAAAAGTTGCAATGGTGAAAGCATAATGATAATATATGTCTTTTCCTCTCTTTTTATATGGTTCAGATATCAGCATGAATCAATTCCAAGTCCACTGGTTACTGGAGTCCTGTGCGCACAATGACACCAAAGGACGCGGGAAACTAACAGAGCTGACTTACGTAAGTGTCCATTCAGCCTTCTGCTTGTCTCCGAATAGCTTCTAAGCAGTATGATTTATACCATGCTTTGTAGATAGATAAGGATGTTTCTTCTTTATGTTCCTCTTTGGCAAAGGATAAAAACAATCCATCTGGACTGTTTGGGGGTTTTACTGTGGTGTTCGGGGTTTTCTTAATCCATACTAGACTAATTTTATTTTTTTTTTGTCAGTATTATTTAGAAAACAAAAGTGGCAAACAAACTTCTAAATGCATCTACATTTCTAGAACATATATAACATGGAGCTTTATCTGTAATTAGTACCGTAGGGCTCTAGCAGAGTACCAATACCGAACAGTAAGAATAGTAATTAATAAACTAGGCTTTCTTTTAGACATTCAGGTGGGGTTCACAACCTTGAGGGCAGTAATAGAATAAGAAAAAAGGACCATAGGTGAAAAATACTAGACATTAAATCTGGAAGTCAGACAGGTATCAGATAAGAAGAAAAATTCTGTATAAGTACATGTCAGCCCAAATATATATTGCAGTGACAGTTCTTCATACTCAATTTGTTGGCAATCTAGTGTCATCTGTCTCTCTAAAGCATTATTTGAACAACGTTGTAATGTGGTTGGTGCATCACAATTGATTTAGTGGGTTATGGAGAATGGAAGAAATCACAATTCACCTTTCCTTCTTACGCTGACATACACTACCAGATCAATTCAGTGGAGTTAATGGTATGTAAAAGTACAGTAAGTCAAAAGACATCATTTTTCATGCAAGAGACTGTTAGCTTGTAAGATTTACTGCTTCATGGGGTCAGCAAAGCAAATTATTAGAGGTGAATTAAAAAAATGATTGTGATAGAATGTTATGATCAGTCACAATATTTCAAGTTATGCACATCCAAGATAGGAGAAATTTGACATTTAAGGAGTTTATTTCCACTAGAGGTCAGGAAAGACTCTTTGTAAATATATCCAAATGCATTATGGGATTAGTTCATTATTGCTGCCCAAAGAAGTGGTAAATGATGCATCCCTGGCAGGGTTCAAGGCCTGGTTGGACAGAGCCTTGGGCAACATGGTCTAGGGTGAGTCATCCCTGCCTATGGCAGGAGGTTAGAACTGGGTGATCTTAAGGTGCTTTCCAACCCTAACCATTTTATGATTCTATGATTCTGTTTTCTCTCAGTCATCTTATGGTAATTGGTCCAATGTACTTTGGGGAACTGCTTCTTAAGGGGAAGAATTTAGGTATAAGCAAACAGAAGAAGGTGGATGCTACAAAATCTTTGGTACCAGATATGATAGGTCAAGGTGAATACAGGCCTTAAGTTTCCAGTGTTGAGCATTTAGGCCCTGTCACAATAAATTAAAATAGTCCTAAGGAGGTGTCAAGCCTGTTAGAGCACTCTTCTGGCAGATGGAAGGTGAGGAATCAAGTCCATTCTCAGCTCTATCTCTATGTCTCAGTGAAGATGACCTTCCAAGGGCACATTAGACTAATCCAATTTGGCATTAGAAAAAAGTAGTTATGTAGAAGAATGCTAGAAAATAGTGATTCTGAAGGGAAGTAAAGACCTAAAAGGCAGTGAAAGACTTTTGACCTTAGACAGTCAGGTATTATTGGACATCTTCCCAGAAAAAAAAACCAAAAAACAACAAAACAAACTAAAAAAGCAAACCCCACATTTTCCTCTCATATATGATTTCTCCTAAAGCTTTCAGGCTTTGATTTTCAAAAGCACTTTAGACAACAAGAAGAATGTAGCAAGACACTTACGCTTTTTGTAAAGTTTTCTTCTCTGGTTATTGTCTTTAAATGGAGACTTGTGCTTTGTAGTTCAGCTGTGGAGCTTTTCTTCCTGACAAGAAGATAGAAGTAGTTAATGTTCTAAAGCAAAAAAAAAAATAAAAAAAAATCTTTAATGCGATGCTGGACTTTGAATGTGCTTTTAAAAAGTTGAATGTAGATGAAGCCTGTCATTTACAACAGCTTAACTCAGCTTTCTTACGTTTATTTAATTCGACTAGCATTTACATCCTCACATTGCTACTCCCACTCCATCATGCCTCTAAATGTTAGAAGCCAGTTGTTTTGATGCAGCATGGCAAAGGAACTGTGTAGAATTGAAGGACATATCCAAATACCATGATAATATATTATGCTACTGAAAATAATCATAATGTAGGCAATGTTTGCCGTGTTGTCTGAGTAAAAGCCATGTAGGCATGTGTTAAGAATATCAAAAAAATATTTTATTGGAGAAAATATTTCATCTTCTGCCAACCTTTTCTTTTTCTTTTTTTTTTTCTTTTTTTCCTTTTTTTTTTTTTCCTTTTTTCCTATTTGCACCATGTGATCTTTCTGGTTTTCTTGTTGTAGGAAAACTACATAATTCTGAAGGACCTGGCATTTTCATGCAAATACAAAGTAACTGTTCTGCCTGCAAAATCTAAAGGTCGTTTTAAGGCTGAGAGTATTTTCTTTGTTACCCCACCTTGCTCTGCATTTAAAGAAAAAACCCACAAGCACATTAATTTTTAAGGAGGTAAGGCATGATATGGAGAACTAGCCAAATAGTTTCAAATTACAAAAAAAAAAAAGAAAAGTCTTTAAAGCAATTGTAAAATTAGAAATTAAGTTTCAGAACAAGTTAAAATATGATTGGTGCCTATGTGAAAAATCAACTAAAATACAGAGCAGTATAGATTTTGGCTAGTATATTACTGTCTTGTCAATTAGGTGATAATTTTAGTGGACTGTTTATAAACATATGACATTTGTTATTAGTTACTTTTTATTTTTGTAAGGAGAAACTGTTTCAAAACAGTTTGATTTTGTTTAGGTTAATTCTGCTCTCAAATAACAAATAAAGACACTCATATCTTTCACAGTGATGCCACAATGGTAGGTACAGCTGGAAGGTTATGGAAATCACAGAATTATGGATATATTGGTTGGCAAGGGCCTCTGGGGTCAGCTGATCCAGCTACCCACTTGAAGCAGGACTGTTGCCAGCACTAGGTCAAGTCAGCCATGGCTTTGCGCAGCCAAGTCTGGAAACCTCTCTCTTCATTTAGAGGGTGACCCTCTCATTTTGAGTCCCTAGTATCTCCAAGGCCACCTCAGAGCCCTGCTGGCCATGACTGCCATTTCCTCACCATCCCTCTTGACAGTTTCCAGTACTACAGCCTTCCTGGGCAGCTGCAACTAAGGCTTATGTTTCCCCTAATCAGAGTGCCCCTGTTAGCTTCTGATTCAGTTTTAGAGCATGGCTTACCTTTTGCCTACATCATGGAGTTCTGTGCTATCCTGCGGATTTTCTTGTGCTCCCAAAACTGAAAATCTGAGCTCAGGTATTCCGAAATACAGAGGAGCAGAAGGATGGCTGCCTGTGAATGAGGCATTTATATCTTTACATGCCATAGGCTTTCCTTTCTGTCACCTACAGCTGACAGCATTTGATCTGAAGTTTGAATTTGGCCCAAAATGCCAATGGAATATTTCAAAGGTAGGCTTTGGTTAACAGTGAAAGTCTGATGCCAGAAAGCTGCCAGGATCCTGGGTAATACCAGAAAGAGAGCTCTATCTGACCTTGATTTGTGGAATTAAATGAACTTTATTGAACATTATCTCTCAAAGTTTAGCTTATCTCTTCTGCTTTCCAAATTTATAGTGCCAGTTCTACCCAAAGTGTTGGCCAAACCCGAGAATCTGTCTGCGTCTTTCATTGTTCAGGAAGGTAACATCACTGGCCATTTTTCCTGGAAGATATCCAAGGCAGACCTTCACCAGCCCATGACAGGGTTCCAAGTCACTTGGGCAGAAGTAACCACGGAAAGCCGGCAGAACAGCTTACCCAACAGCATCATTTCACAGTCACAGATACTGCCAGCAGTAAGTTGTTTGTTACTTTCCTTTGCTGGTGGCTTCTTAAGTGTGTGTGTATTTTTAATGTTTAGTGGTGATGCAGATGTCACACATAGCATTCTCTGGCTCTGCAGGCAAGTTTGAGCAGGAAGTGCTTAATTCTTCCTACTTGCTGGAGCTAGAAAGCACAGCTACTCATCTGAATGACACATCAAACATTTTAATGTGCACAATTGTTGAATTAGCAACAATTGTCTGAGAAATGCCTGAAGGGAGGAAAAGATCATCTGTGTGGCAGTAGATGGTTTTTATTTTCCTTTGATGATCAGGCTGTTCAACTTGGAAGTTACTAGAGATTTACTAACTATTTGCTGTCCAAGTCAATGGATTTAAAAGAATTTTCTCTTCCTTTATATCACTTATGGCTCTAAGAAAAATAAAAATCACTTCCCCTTCTGCCAATATGCACCATTGTCCAATAGACAAATAATTTAAAGGAGAACTAGATTTCACTGTTTATTGAAAGTCCAAAAATTAATAATTTGAATTCTTCCTCCTATTTGCTTTAAGATGGCCTTTGCTACTTCAGTTCCTCCTCTGGCAGAGGCAGATGAAGAGCACTCCATTCAGACTCCACTGCCAGATCCACCAGTCAACAAAAGGGCTTAAGCGGTTGGCCTTGATCCAAGGTCTGCTAATAACATTAAGCAGTCTTTCCATTCACTTCAGTGAAGTGGATCAAGGCAATTGTTTCTAGAGCAGAATCTGCTGAAAATCTTTTCACATTTGTCTCCTCAAAAAATGCGCAAAATGTTTTGTTGAACACATCTTACATTCAATGCATTTTCCACAAATCCAAGGCAAGGTTCTCATCATTCTGTCTTAATTCCTAGCAGACTGACCTAGGGCTATAGGGCACCCATGTTTCAAAGCCCCTTGTTCTGCAGGAGAGCAACAGAGTTGACCATGGATTCCTTAGAACTATGGGGTCACTTAGCACAATAATAAGCAAAGCTACAGACCATGAGATGTTGATTTGCGCTTTGGATTTCATCTTTTTTCTTAGGGGCAGGCATACGTTTTATTCAGCATTTCTATTCCTTTTTTTAGGCTTTTGGTCCAGTTAGATCTGAAATATGTATAAAGTTTTATTTAAAACACTCCTTTGCATTGTGGTTTGCTTTAATTTTTTTATCTTTATTGTCCTCTAGTTTCACTAATGTAGAGCCTGGAGATTCATTTTATTTCATCTATCTATCTGTCTATCTATCTATCTATCTATCTTTGCCTATGGCAACTGGCTAACTTGCAGAAAACTCTGACTGCAGTTGAAACAGTATCTCCTACCTCTCAGAAACAATCAGAACATAGGGTATTTTATGGTAAGGATCATTCACTCATTCTCTTTGGTAGCCTCTGATTGATAAAAATATAACATTTGCACAACCAGGGCTGAAACGCCCATGTCCCACCTGCCAGAGGAGCACCTGAATGAGCAGAGTGAGTCTATGAATGTGATGTATGCGCTCCCCTCTCTCTTTCTCTCTCTGTCTTCCCCCTCATTTAGCAACAGCAAATTACCAGTTATTCTCACAGCTCGCTTAGTTTCCCCCACATAGCTAACCAGAAGAAGGCGCCTTTCAGCTTGCTGCCCGGCCCAGCCCGTACGGTTGCAGGAGCACACCTTGCCCACAGTGTCCAGCATCACTGCCCTGTTGTCTCCTTCCTATGACTGGGCCTTTCCAACTTGGAATAAAATGAATCAGGGCTTTAATTCCTTAACACCTGTTAGTCTTTAGCCAGGTGTATTCTCATTCAGGAGTGGGTTCTTTAAATTTACTCTGAAATTATTTTCATAAAATCATAGAACAGTTTGGATTGGAAGAGACTTTAAAGCTCATCTAGTTCCAAATCCCCTGCCATGGGTAAGGACACCTACTAGACCAGGTTGCTCAAAGCCCCGTCCAACCTGGCCTTGAACACTGTCAGGGATGGGGCAGCCACAGCTTCTCTGGGCGACCTGTTCCAGTGTCTCACAACCCTCCTAGTGAACAATTTCATCCTAATATCTAATCTGAATCTGCCCTCTTTCAGCTTAAAGCACTTATTTTGCACAAGTCTAAGTGACCACAAAAGGTATGAAGCACTGAAAAGTGAGTCCATCATGCCGGAGATGGGATTAAGAGCAGAAGGTAGATTCTTACAGTGTAATTAGGACAAAGCTGAAATCAGTGTAGCCACACTGTCGTGGTTCAAGCCCAGCCGGCAACTTGGAACCACACAGCCGCTCGCTCAATCCCCCCCCGCTTTACGCCTTCTAGACTCTGTGAAAAAGCCCCCGCTCCCGGAGGGATGGGGAGGAGAATCAGAGGAATGTAACTACCACGGGTTGAGATAACAGCGCTCCAGTAACTAAGGTATAATACAAACCACTACTGCTACCAATAATAATGATAAGGGAAATAACAAGGGGAGAGGACTCAACCGCTCACCACCCGCCGACCGATACCCAGCCCGACCCGAGCAGCGATCTGGGCCTTCCGGGTAACTCCCCCCAGTTTCTATACTGGGCATGACATGCCCTGGTATGGAATACCCCTTTGGCCAGTTTGGGTCAGGTGTCCTGTCTCTGCTTCCTCCCGGCTTCCCCTCCTCCCTGGCAGAGCATGAGACTGAGAAAGTCCTTGGTCAGAGTAAACACTACTTAGCAACAACTAAAAACATCGGTGTTATCAGCGTTGTTCCCAGACTGAAAGTCAAGAAACACAGCACTGCACCAGCTACTAAGACGGAGAAAAAATGACTGCTATAGCTGAACCCAGGACACACACTTAGGTTCACTAGCTGCAGCAGGGGCCCTAGGCCTGCCATTAATTATTTTACAAATTAGTAGAGTTTCCAAGCAGATCCAACATAAAAACAAGTTTATATAATGAACATGTTTATTGAAAAGAATGATTAGGAAGTGTTTTTGGGTTTTTTTGGGTTTTTTTTGGTTTTTTTGTGATGAGCATCCACTTTCCAGAACACTAAGGTACGATTTGGACCTTGTAAAAAAAGTCTGCTCAAAGGGAATGTCAAGCAAAAAAATTCAGAATATATCCTCTCATCAAAGTGATGTAGACATTAAATCCTTTCAACATAATTCTAAGAAAATGATTTATCAGTGCTGAGAGTGACAGAACCTGTTTAAACAACTGATCTTTGTGAGTAGAGCAACTGTGTTGTATTTTTAGATGCTTTGAGGACTAATGCAATTTATTTATTTTTAGGATCATTATGTACTTACTGTGCCCAATCTGAGGCCATCAATGCTGTACCGCTTGGAAGTTCAAGTGCTGACGACTGGTGGGGAAGGGCCAGCTACAATAAAATCATTTCGAACACCCGACCTTCCTCCATTTTCACCCCACAGTAAGTTCTACACCATTTTGACATGTAGGTGTATGTTACAAAACTTCAGTCCTCCACATCTAAACATTTTGCTTGAGCCTTAGAGTCTGTATTCATGTCAACAGCGTTCCATAAACTGAAGATGTGTGAAAATATGGGATTCCCCCAACCATCCCAAGCAACGATGGAAGCACATGCAGTGTTTCACTCAATTTCTGTGGTCTGATATTTGCTGTTCATTCCTCCACAGCTCTTTGGCTTATGTGTATAGCACTTGGGATTCAAAGCTGATCTGTCCTCCAAGTAGTAGCTAGGACTGGGATTCCTCAGCTTTCAAGATAAAATTTTGCTGGGTGCATTCAGTCCAGCATGGCTAAAGCCTGATCGTATTTCTAAAGCAGTTCAAACCTCTTAGTGACCATTTTCAGCATTTCATGTCTTTCTGAAAAGTACAACCCAGTGCTATAAAGCAAAGTAAAAAATATAATGAACTAGTCCAAGATTCATCTGCTTGAATCTTTTTGTCTTTTCACAGTCTCACTAAAGTTGCCTGCACTAAACATGCACATAGTTGTCAACACAGGCTGTTCACTTACAAACTGAAGGATTGCCAGCTGAAGACCTCACAAAGCTTTATAGTACTGCTAAATGTTGGTATTACATATTCTCTGTTTGATACGTGAATATTTTCCTATTCTTTTGTTTAGGACCTCATCTGAAGCAACATCATCCACATCACTACAAGCCATCCCCAGAGAAATATTAGACTATTTCAGTTGATTATACGAATAAGAGAAAAAAACTGAGCTCCCAAACAAAGTCTGGGAAAAGGCACATCTATAGAAGCAATGAACCCAGTTTTCCAGTGGAAGTTACCGTCCTGTATGATCTGTATCTACTTCTCTGTAGTTTAGCCATGAAGAATTGTATTTGCACCAAGACCAGGATGAAGCATACAGCAAGTATCATGTAATTACCACACTATTCCACAAACTGAAGATCGCATACAACTCAACACCTGTGAGAAAATCAGAAGTTTGTTCATTATAATGAATAGTTTTTTGCATATCTATGTTTAAAGTAGATTGAAATAGTGCAGCATGTACAGCTTTTTCTCTTAGTGACTTCAATGTTAATATTTGCAAGGTTGTCCTGTGATGTATACGTACTTTTGAACACTGGAGGCCATGTTCTCATCAGCATATTTAAATGATATATTTTACTTAAAGCTTTGCAGGTCACCAGTTTAAGCCCTAGCGTATTTTGCTATTAAAGAAGATCTCTGTAAGTCTGAAATAAGGACGTAAGTAAAATAAATACCAGTAGCAGAAGCCCTAAAATAGTCAGCATTTGATAATTGCAGTATCACCACAGAGGAGGACGACAATACATTTGTATCACCTATCTATTCTGAAGTAGTAATGTTCTAATGTGTAGATCTTCTATTAACATAGTTAATAGCTAAAATATATACAGGGTAGATGTATCATTGTAAAGGAACAAATGGCAATTGATAGAATGTTGAAAATTAATGGCAGTTAACACAATCAATTGATAGGTCCTACTTTTGAAATCTCACTTAAAATTTTTCGGTGTATAGTATTTCAAGATGAATAGTTAACGTTAACATTTTAGAAACTGAAATCCTGAGGCGCATATATTATTCAAGTGGCTGCAGAGCTACTTTTTGGCTTTTGATTTTGATGCGCATATTTCTTTTCCCCATGGATCTTTTGAACAGAAGGATGGATGTATTGGCTCTATTCTGCTGTTCTGCTTACAGAAAGAATTATGTGACAATATTCTGGCATCTGGAAAACATTGGTTTATAGTTTATTTGAATGCATTTTTCAAATTCAGACAGAAGGGTGCCCTTTTTAACCATGAGGGAATTCATATTGCCTTATTGTGCAATATAAACTGTCTAAGATAATTTGCCACACATAGAGACATACCTCGACAGTAAACAGAAACTGCTTAGATTTATTATCAAGATGATGGAAAGTATCTGCCAATAAATGTTCATACAAATAATCAGCTTCTAATGTTCAAGATGTTCAACGTGCTCCTGCATTCTTTGGCACCATTTCCATTGTTCCCTGTATCATCGTATGAGGATAACATACTTCAAACACACAGGAGTCAAACTGGCCACTTTTTCTACTAGCAGATGCTACAGACTCACTTATACTTCATATTTGCCTGAGATATTCAGTGTGAAAGCTCAGCCTTTACTGGTAAATTTATTTTCCTTCTCTTGGTAGTGTTTTGTGCAAAGCTAATATGAAAAAAAGAAATACACACCTGAAGCTGAGGATCAGTTATGTTTATCGTAGTAGAGTGTTCACAAAATATTCAAATACAGTTTGTCTATACTAAAATTTGTACCTTTTAGTTTCATGTGGGTTAATAACACAGGGGGTGAAGGAAGCTGAGTTGATTTTTGCTTATTTCAGTTTTCCTACATTTCTACCTTTGGTTTTAAAGAGGACCTTTCCCCCCCTCCATTCTCTACTTTGCTTGTTGTCTTTTTTGGTATGCACTCAGTGACAAAGAACTTTTCCAGACGTTTTCTATTGCTACGTGGTTTTGGCTTTTAACAGTATTTTTAAAAATATTAAAGGCTATGGTACTTTTAATTCCTTCCTCTATCATTCCATCATCCCCCTTTTTCCAAAATACATTAGGAAATAAACAGATGAACTCTTCTTCATAAAATCTGTCATATAAAGGTTTGTTCTAAATTTTGGCAGAAAGCCAGATTTGCAGAGATTTTTGTCAAGATGGAAATGTTTTGTGTGTACAAATGTTTACCAGGAAAACACAATTTGAATGGGACTGATGTGCAGCACTTTGACATTTAGATTGCACAGGGCATAGGTAAGGCTAGAAGTAATCTCCATGGTGTTTGCTGAGACCAGGAGTCAGTGGAATCAGGGAAAATAATTACCTCAGGTTTCTCTGAAAAATTCTGTCCAAAACTTTCAATCATAGTCTATTCTAGTTATGCTGGAACAAATCTGCAGTGACTTGATTAATGTTAATGAAATTATGTTTCATTCATAGTGACATGGTAAAGCATAGAACATGGATGTCCATCTTTATTACAATGATACCAAAGCTGTCTTGGAGATAAACTGGAAGTTAGCAGCCCTGAGTGATCATACCCGTAGTCTTGGCTGCTGACAGGAAGCCTCAAGCTTCTGAAATGAATGAGAATAGTTACTGTTTGCTGATGCCAGGTTCTTTGAAGCATTCAACTTTTAAAAGTAACAATGTATTTTTGAAGAACCTGGTGTGGTTTTCCCTTTTAAAGTAGAATCTGGAAATTAAAAAAAAATGTTGATAGAGTTGCATTGAACCAGTGTGTTATATAGGGTCTACTAAGGTGTAAATTATTTTTTTCCTTCTACAAACCAGCATATGAACTCAGCTCTCAAGTCACCCTCCAAAGCAAAAATGAAAAATACAAAGTCAACAAAGCCCATGCCTGGATGTTAAATTTCCAACTGTCAGTGATTTCCTGATTTTAGTGGTACAGATTTGAAGTTGATAGTGCCTAATTCATAAAGCATTGTTTGCTGAATTTTGCAGGGTATTGTCCTAATTTACTAGCCTAAGTCATTAAACATTTAATTCAGCAATAGAGTTGTAACTGCTATTTGATTCACTAGTTGAAGATTTATTTTCTCTAATGATGTTGCATAATACAGAGTTAATATTGATATTGGGATGGTTTTAGATACTCTGCACCTTTACACTGATGTATTATTTGCTATGTACGATTCTGATTAATATGTCTGTTGACATCAAGATGCATTTTGTTTATTTCTTAAAGGAGAATTATAAGAGTATGCTATTTTTGCTAACTGCTTTGTGAAGTGGATTTTTTCTTTTGTTCATCAATGATTTTTGTTTAAGAAAGAACAGTTTGTTCTTTGTTTTTTCACCAGTTTTGAGTTGCTTATAGAGCAGGAGAAACTCAAATAAGACAGAGCTTGTCCTGTATTTATATCTATGTGTATAATATTGAATATTCATTAAGAATATAGCGCATAGACAATAAACAAGAGGTCTGACTTCTGAAATGCTGAACATCCTCTACTTAATGGCTTCAGAAGGAGCTGAGGACATTATGCGGCAATGCTAACATTGACATTAATGTGTGACATGGTCACACACAAAGATAAAGAAATACTGATTGCTAATCTGAATGAGAATTTTACCGCTCGTATTAGCAGAACTGCATAGAAACTTTAATACTAAGTCAGTTTATTCCACGATGCTTTCATCTCCATGCTTCCAACTGGAGCAAGGGATTTAGGCCCTGATTTAGGAAGGTGTGCAGAAGAGGAAACTTCCATATGCGCAAAAGAAGTCAGTAGGGTGGAAGTAAACCTGTGCAGTTAAGAATGAGCTTTAGCAATGCCTTGAATAAAGCACAGATGTCAAAATTTGCTTGAATACCATATTGAATCAGGGCCTTATCGAACAAAATGTGAGGCCCAGACAGTTCTAAATTCTGTGTATGACACCATGAAACATTTTACTTTTGTCTTGTGTATATGTAAATGTCATTGTGATATTGACTTATTTATTAATTCATTTTCTTATACTGTGTGCCAAGTATATTCCTACCCTTTGGAGCAGCACCTGTGAACATCAATTACTAAAAATAATGTTATGCAAACTTGTGCATTGTAACCAGGAATATGATGCTAATAAGCTGTTGCATGTAGTTAAAAATAATTAAGAAAACCCTTTATTTAAAAAATGTAAATGAATACCTGCAGATGTTGATGATTATATATGGTTTTGCATGCCAAAACTCATTGTTCAGTTGTGGGCATGAAATGTAATGACTGTATTACCTCTACTGAATATATTAGTAAGGTACAATTTACAAAGTAATTAACAGAGCTCTATATGTAAAATTTTTCCTTCTGACTTAATTATATTGTAGTAGAGGTAACAGAACTGCTTTTGTTACCCAAATTGGCTGTAGAAATTATGTTCCTATAACACTCATTTAAAGTCAGTATTTATTTATGTATGTATTACACAAAGATTGCTCTTACGTGTTTGTCCTGTTATTTAGAAAAAAAAAAAAAATACACTTGTAAAAACAATTTGTAAAAAAAATGTAAATAGAGTCTGATTTCTTTTACCCACTATTTTCATGTTTAGAATTTGTACATATTTCTTTAGGTAATAAACTATCCTACATCAAAATCTTGCTACATTATCTCCTCCATACAGAATTTATAGTTTTGTTTTTCTTAAGTTGAAGACATAGAATCACCTAAGGAAAATCAGTGTCACGCCAGGTACCTTTGCTACATCTGTATTTCATTCCTTATAAAGTCATACCATTTTATCCTCCATTTACTGCAGCATTTTGTTTTATTTACAAAGAGATCAAAGTAATCTGAAAATAAATTTTGATATAATTTCAGTGTTTTACTTCAAGCAATCCTTGAAGTAAAATATCAGACTGAAGAACTTTCCATCCTATTCTCTGTTTTAATAGCACAGTTCACTGTCAAGGTTTGTTCACTCTTTGTAATACTAACTTAAAATAATTCAGATGTTGCTGGATCTATGTCAGTGGCCTGATCCTGCAAGTCAAGATTTTCATAATTGAAACTTCTGTTGAAATCTATGTACACCAGATTTGGAGTATTTTCTATTTTAAAGTGCAGTATCCCATGATTGAAATTCTATATTTTTATCGAATATAAATATCTGTCTTAGTACAAACATTTAGCTGTTTCGAATTGCCAGAGATGTGCTATCATTCTCAGATGCGGTATCTTTAGTTCAGGGATGCACCTTTGACTTACTCTTGACATACCTAATAAACATTTATATTTTGTTAACTTGAACATAAACTTCAAAATTTCCTGGTATTGCTTTCTTATTAGAATAACTGCTTGAATATTTGGGTTTTATTTTCCTTTGACATAGATGGATAATATTTAGAAAAACCCATATAGTTTAATTTCTCTGAGAGTTTGACTATTTAATTGTATTTGCCATTTTGCTTCTGTAAACCCAGACAAGAATGATGTGTCACTGCAGGCAGATAAGTTGTCATAATAAATAAATACTTCAAGCGTACTACACACTTTAATTCAAAATAGCCATTCTTTTTTTCTCCATAACTTCAAGTAAATATTTTATTCAACATTGAATTAAAAGCGACATTGACTGGATTATGTGGATTATATGAAAAAAAGCAAATTTACTATATATTGAACAGTATTGGTAATTTTGGTTTTCCATTTTATGGTTTGTGCTTCTGTACAACTTGGCTTTTGTGCATCTCAAAAAGAATTAATACAATGAATACAACAAAAGCTTTCTACAGTACAAAAACCCACCCTCTATACTTCTGTTTTCTTATTACAGGTGTTGCATTGTCATTTTATGGATATATGCCAGCCTCCTTGAGGAAAGCCTTGGGCCAAAACAGTCACTGTTAGTCTGTCAGTGGCAATGCAACACCTGTGAGGATAAAGAAATCACCAGGGAGAACTCTGAGAATGTAATCTTTGAAACAGAGTCAATATGCAAGACTCCTGCTGATTTGAAGGGGATGCAGTTCAGCAGAAGCAAATTGCTGTGTCCCTTTTGGATTATGCTTCATAGCCTTCCTGCTTCTACTCAAGGTGCTGGCAGGAGCATAGATTAATATTCAATACATTCCTTGCTATAAGCATTTACTGACTGTGCCATGTGGCACAGAAACGAAAGAATTTGTGAGTGCTTTCTGTACCCAGTTCATCACCTGTGATGGTGGCTTACTCTTGTTACTTAATAATAAACTACATTCTGGAGGTCTGTTACTTCTCAGTGGAAGATCAACTTTGGAAATAGTGGATCGTCATTTTTCAGTCAGGCAAATATGCTACACACAAACACCCCTTTATATTCTTGTGCAAATGTATTTGTACACCAAACAGAGCTTGCTTGTCTTTTTTTTTTTTTTTTTCACGAGCTGCCCAGTAATATATATGTGCATTAGGTTCAAAATTGTCAATGTTTAAAAGTAACTCTGGATTTTCTGATTAATACTGATTAGCCAAGATATTTTTCCTATTTTTATAATTTCATTTAGAAAATGTTGCCTGTTTGAAATGGTACAGACTGCATAGTTATTCGTAGATACAGAGTGATAGGTTGTAATTTCCATGCTGTCATGTGAAAGGTAGAGGGAGCAGATTGGGGACGTAAGAGCATAGATGGCATAAAAAGAAGCTAGTTGCGATTTATTTATTTCTTTGCACACACCCAATTTCCAGTATGAAGAGTCCTCTGAAAACATTTAAAATAATATTTTAAAATTATTTTCTGAGATGTGCTGCAATACTTAATTGAAAAAGAAATATTTTAACCTTTCAGTGAACATACCTCCAAGCCAAAATCAATTAGATGGTAACTCATAAAAAAGAATATATAAGAAAAAAATAAGCTGGTGGATGCTAACAGGTTTCTCAGAAGACTTAAGGACGACTTTTCTTTTTGCTTGGTGTTTATTGAATCATACTGAAGATAGACAAGATCCGTATGCAGTTTTCTTGCTTTGAGTGAAATACTTCTTATCACAAAGGATCCCATTTAATTGGCCAAAGGAACTTCATGCCTGGCTGATGTACAGTGGCTTAACACTTCAATGATGCACTAGTGAATGAACCCTGTACTTTTTAATTTATCTGAAGGTTGTATTAATTTGTGTCCTCTTTGCCTGAACTTCAGTGGTTTTTGTTTTGTTTTATAATGGATCACTGTTCATTGCTTTTTGTGTGTGTTCACTGTGAGAACTCATTTGTCAATCATAATCATACATGATACACTCAAAGCATGTTTCTCTTCACTGCTCATTACTATAAAGATTTAGTTTTAAGATACCTTTCTAATGAAAAATAAAGCCATTAAGATAATATATATATTCATTTATTTAGAGGTGATTTCATTAAAGGGCTCCTTTTCAACAAAGTAATATTAGGTTTTAGATATAAAGTATAGCTACAGCTGCATCTGATTTAAATTTTTATGTCTGTAATATAGTTTCGGAGAATAGGAAATCTTACTGTCTTTTTACAAAACAGCCATGCTAGCCACAGGAAATTGTAGCAAGCACACAGAAGCTGATTAAACTGATGTATATCTCTCATATTTGCAGCTTCATAAATGCAGCTAAAACAAATTATGTTCAGTTTAGCTAAATACATCACTTAGAAAAACTGATCCCAATTCATCTGCAAGAAAGGAGGTATGGATGAATACCAGAAGTCTGGAGAGAGGTGTAGCAGGAAAAATACAAACTTCTGTACCTGAGTAATATCAAACAGTGAAAAGCTGACACAGCTTAAATTATCTTTATATGTTTTTTCCCAATCACTAATAGGTAATATTCAATACTATCCTAAGATGATCCCACATTTATTTTGTAGGCAATTTGTAACTTTTGCAAGTAACTTTATAAAATATATGGAACCAATAACAGAAAATTAATCATTTTATTTCATAAAATTTCATTAAGAAGTAATATTTAGAATCATAGAATGGTTTGGGATGGAAAGGACCTTAAGATCATCTAGTTCCAACCCCTCTGCCATGAGCAGGGACACCTCGCACTAAACCATGTTGCCCAAGGCTCTGTCCAACATGGCCTTGAACACCGGCAGGGTTGGAGCATTCACAGCTTCCTTGGGCAACCCGTGACAGTGCCTCACCACCCTCACTGTAAAGAACAACTTCCTTATATCTAATCTAAACTTCCCCTGTTTAAGTTTAAACCCATTGCCACTTGTCCTACCAGTACAGTCCCTAATGTAGAGTCCCTCCCCAACATTCTTATAGGCCGCCTTCAGATACTGGAAGGTTGCTACGAGGTCTCCACACAGCCTTCTCTTCTCCAGGCTGAACAACCCCAACTTTCTCTGCCTGTCTTCATATGGGAGGTGCTCCAGCCCCCTTATCACGCTCATGGCCCTCCTCTGGACTTGCTCCAACAGCTCCATGTCCTTTTTATGCTGAGGACACCAGAACTGTACACAATACTCCAAGTAAGGTCTCAGAGAGCAGAGTAGAGGGGCAGGATCATCTCCTTTGACCTGCTGGTCACGCTTCTTTTGATGCAGCCCAGGATGCGGTTGGCTTTCTGGGCTGCAAGCACACACTGAAGCCAGGTCATGTCAAGTTTCTCATCAATCACCACCCGCAAGTCTTTCTCCACAGGGCTGCTCTCAGTCTCTTCTCCACCCAACCTGTAGCTGTGCCTGGGGTTGTACCAACCCAGGTGTAGGACCTTGCACTTGACTTCGTTAAACTCCATGAGGCTGACATCGGCCCACCTCACAAGCATGTCCAGGTCCCTCTGGATGAC
The DNA here is from genome assembly GCF_000696875.1 of Nestor notabilis. Classification (NCBI taxonomy): domain Eukaryota; kingdom Metazoa; phylum Chordata; class Aves; order Psittaciformes; family Psittacidae; genus Nestor; species Nestor notabilis. Next base: position 48,529 of record NW_009931600.1, on the reverse strand, counting down.
ATCCCTTTCCTCTAGCGTATCAACCGAGCCACATAGCTTGGTGTTCTTGGCAAACTTGCTGAGGGCGCACTCAATCCCACAGGCCATGTCACAGACAAAGATATTGAACAACACAGGTCCCAACACCAATCCCTGAGGGACACCACTCGTTACTGGTCTCCAACTGGACATTGAACCGTTGACCATAACTCTTTGCATGTGGCCATCCAGCCAGTTCTTTATCCAGAGTGGTCCATCTATCAAATTCATGTCTCTCCAATTTAGAGACAAGGATGTTGTGCAGGACAGTGTTGAACACTTTGCACAAGTCCAGGTAGATGATGTCAACTACTCTGCCGCTGTCCATCAATTCTGTAGTACCATCATAAAAGGCCACCAAATTGGTCAGGCAGGATGCATCATTCTTGAAATCATAGAAGCATAGAGCGGTTTGGATTGGAAGGGACCTTGAAGATCACGTAGTTCCAACTCCTCTGCCATGGGCAGGGGCACCTTCCACTAGAGCAGGTTGCTCAAAGCCCTGTCCAGTGCCAGGGATGGGGCATCCACAGCTTCTCCGGGCAAACTGTGACAGTGTCTTACCTCCTTCACAAGGAAGAATTTTTTCCTTATACCTAATCTAAATCCCCGCTTTCAGATTAAAGCCCCTACCCCTCATCCTATCGCTACATGACCTTGTACACAGTCATGCAGGAAAGCACCTACAGTAATGAGGTCCTGAGCTGCCAAAAGCTGGAGCTGCACTGGATGTCAGTCAAAAGGAAAAAATTTTTGTCCTAAAGGCAGGGTTTGAGCTCACCGGGAGACTCATCACACAGTTGAAATCCAGAGCCTTACATACTCAGTCCTTCTGGCAAGATATTAGGTGCCAAGCAATAGTTTTTCTCTCTTTGTATAAGTTCTGCGATAGATAGAACCGTGATAGTCAAACATTAAAAACCAAAGGCAATTTGCATTCAAGAGAACACAGGCAATGAAGAGACCTAGACATATACTAGTTCCTGAACTGCCCTAACTGTGAGAAAACTGTGACAGAGGCAAGGCATTTCTGCATAATCATCAGTTTCCACTTTTGCCTATTGAACCATTTAGTTTCTGATGAAGGAAAGGGGTGCTGCTCTGGCTTTAGCAACAGTGACTGTGAAATACTTGGAAGCTTAGACTTCTGAAATCAATAGGTTTCCTTTATATTCAAAAGACAAGTCTGAATGCACAACTTACTGCATTACAATTGAAAGAAAGCCATTTCCAGGAATTGTGAAGCATGTGTTAAAATAAATTTGAATGTGGAAATATTGAAATACTTATAGATAAAATAAATACTTATAGATCAAGTAAATGTTTCTCTTCCTCTTCAGATAGTTCATAATGACTCAGTAAAAGAAAAAGAGTCACCCTTTAAATGAACCCACAGGCACCGATAAGAAAATAGAAAAGATAATTTGATAAGACACTGTGGGAACAAAACTACTAAAAAAAAAAAAAAAGAAGAAAAAAGATATTAACGAGGTGATGAGTGAAAAAGTATTAATAACTATGATTCAAAATCCTTGTTTTTTCTTAAATAGTATTCTTAGAAATGATAGAACAATATAAGAAGTGAAGTTACTAAATCAGAAATTGTTGAAGAGAGCATTTCTGTAAATTCTACAGCATCAATATGTGTAATGTGCCTCTAATCTCTCATGGGAATTGAAAAAAAGCCAATGTTGGGAAGCCTTTAGCTGCAACATTTCAGTGCGGCTGGACATCTTGGAATGCTGTATTTAGTTATCATCATATTGTACTTAAAACATGTTAATGACATTAGAAAAAAATATTTATGTCTTATCTAAGTGATGGCTAGATTCAGCACTGTAAGAACAAAACACACTGTCAGTTTATTAATGACTGCTACTTTGTTTTTTGCCATGTTTTTTAGTTGTATGAGCAACAAGAACGGCAAAAATGCATAAACAAAAGACATGGAAAAAGGTCTTTTGTTTCAGTAAATTCTACACTGATTTTAGGCCATTATTGTCAAATTTAGGCCAAGCTTTTTCCAATTGCTTTTAATCTCCTTCTCAATGACTATGAGTTTGTTAGGCATTTCAGTATTTGGAATACCATTAATACTGAGTTTGTCTAATGCACATGCCTTCCCTGTGTCACTACGGTAGACTTTGCTCTAAACAAGGCAATTTATATGTCCTCAGGGCTATTGAACACTATCTGCAACTGCTCCAACTGGTTCCAGTGATCATATCTTGTAAAGTCACTTTACAAATCAGTCACCTCTGCTCTTAAATCCATTTTAAATTTAATAGTAGTACTGCCAGATTTGAGATTAACAAACCTAACCTGCTCATTATTGTTGACTTTGAAAACAGATCCTAGGTTACGTGAAGCACTTATGCTTCATTAAGTAATTTCTCTAATTCTTTCTTTTTGTCAGACAGTCCTTCTGACTTCCTTTACACATCTTGGATATAGTTCTGTTGTCTGAGCCTCTCTCCTTTCAGTTGTCTTCTCCATTGTGCCTAACAGCCACAATGCAGCCACGAGAAATACACTCTTCTAAAAAGCATTTTTATGGAATTCCTTGTTTCTCTCAGGATTTTGCCTTTGCTTTTTCTTGACCACCATCCCCCTATTTTTTTATTTGATATCTTGAATTTTACCTGAGTTGGACTGTGATGTTTGTCTATTACCAATTTAAGAGGAAATTCAATTATTAGCTGCAAAATGAGGGGGTTGTTTTTTTAAATTCCAATTACTAAACACTCTGTAATGTATTCCTCAGTTTCAAAACTGAAAATTCTTGTTTATATGTCAACTTCACGAAGTTTTTATCTTATACTGATAACTATTTTGTGGCAAAAGACTTGCCTGTCTGGTACAATATATGTTTCAGGTTGCTTACTTTTTTAACGAATATCATCACCATTTCTTTTTAATAGAGGTCATCTAGCAATGCTACTGCGTTTCTCATTGCATATATTGTGAGAAACTTGTGCTTTGCAGCTTCGTGTGAAGTTTCCTTTTCCCAATATTTTGTGCTTTGTACTTTCCTCTCAGGTTATTCAATAAGTGAAAAATCTTTTAAAAAGCTAGATTGCAGTTACTTGTTTTTCTTATTAGTCTTCTTCAAAATGAGTCTATTTCTCTAATAAAGGATCTAAAAATGACAGAAAAAAAGTAAATATTTGTAATGATAAGAATTTCCCCCACCACCACTATGGTGTTATTTGCTTCATAGAATGTTTATACTTTTGGCTCTGTTACAGAGATTTTCCCTAAAATGCTGTTACCTTTCCTTGCCTCCTTCCTTGTTACAAATTTAAAGGGATGGATGTATCCTCACAACAACTAATAATTATGTCACCAAAAAATTTATTTGATATTATATTAGGTAACCTTTAAAATGTTTTAGAAGCATGACTTTGTCCACAGCACTGCACTCTGTGAGTGCAGATTCATTCCACTGTAAACATGCACCGTTTACAAAAGTGTATTTCAGGAAGTATTTCGAGAATGTAGTCAGGCATTTAGCTAAGGCAAGAGCTTTTTACTAAAGACATTTATCTTCTCTTCAACCACTTACCCCTAAGGATGGAAGATTTCATATTCTTTTATCCTATTTTGCTTTTAATTGTGGCTGGCAAAATAATACCCAGTATTGCAAAACTCATATATGCTTGAAAAATCATAGGCTTCTCTAAAGAGAAAAAATATGTGGTTTGGTTTTATTTTAATTTACATTTTGTTTTCTTGTCAGTCAGGACTTATGTTTTTGAGCTTTTCTCTGTTATTAGGAATGTTGTAATTTTACAAAAGTAACAGTAACGGAAGAGGAGAGATAGGAAAAGAAGGATGTGAAATACATGAAAAGAATTTAAAGGATTAGGTTGAACGAAAAACCAAGTAACATCACTTTTTTGACAAGATTGTAAGATTTGTCAATGACAGTGGTGATGGGAGTGACAGTGGCACCCATCTGTTGACAAGACTTGACATTCTGGGAGGCATGTTGCCGCTGAGGAACCTAAATCCTTGGTGTTACTGAAACATTGCTGAGGCTCTTCCAACCCTCTGAACACCACCTCATGCTTATGTCCCACATGGGTGTTAATAACAGTACTGGGAATAAATTTACACAGATTAAAAACTACTGTAAGGCTCTGGGAATGAGGAGGTGAAGGGGTCAGGAGCTCAGGTGGCTTTTTGGTCGATTCTGCTAATCAAAGTTCAACGCTTAGGGACAGATGTGACATGGAGATAAATATGTGACTGAACAGATGGTGCTGCCAGCAGAACGTCAGCTGCCTTGACCATGGAACAATGTTCTGTAAACCTGATGGCACAAGAAAGAATTACACCTCTCCCACACCAATTTACTGGTGTATTGAGACAGGTTTACAAAACCCACCAAATCAGTATGAACTATTCTGCCCTTAGCAAAAATCTAAGTATTGTCAAGAAAATAAATATTTACCGTAAGGTTAGAGGAGAGACAAAAAGAAGAATGGTGGGTTGGTCCACCAAACATATTAGATAATGTAGGGATTAAGTAGGAGGAACTGGATGCTTTATTACATGGCAAACATTCTGCTGTAAATGACATTTGGTTGATTAAAAACATGCCAGATGATTCATGACATAGAATCATAGAATCATAGAGCCAGCTTGCTGGAAAAGACCTTTAAGATCATCTAGTCCAAACTTTATTCCAGGACTGCCAAGTCCACCATTAAACTATGTCTTCTAAAAGATGCTGAGATCTGAGCAACTGTGCATAAAAACTTCTTTACTTTTTATACTGTCAAAAAGAACTTGGTAAGAAAACCTAGGTTATGGATGTCTATTCTGATAACATGTAAAGTAGGATGATAGACATCCCTTCCAGGCAGTCCAACTTGTTTTGGAACATGGTGGTGTTTGTTAACACCTAATAGACTCAGGAGGCAAAATCCTACAGAGAGGGATGTTATAAAGAAACTGGAAGCTGTTAGGAAAGTAATATCAAGCTGTACTCACAATTTAACTAACTTGCAAGGTACTGATGCCATATATCAGAAAGCAAACTGCTTGTGGGCAGTTCAATAAAGATGCAAATAGGAAAAGTACATAAACAAAAGTATAAAGGAAGTTCACTTAGCAAAGGATTGGAAAAAAAAAATAACAAGGTCCCGCCTGTGAAAACTTAAAAGAATATATAGGCAACAAAATAATCACCAATATATATTTGTACCAATCAAACTGTAACAGTAGCAAGATTTCTTCATACAACATAACAACAAGCCTTCAAGGTAGAAGAGAAGAGCATTTCTGCGTATCTTGATTTTAGCAGAGCTTTTGACTTTCTCTTCTACTCTTAGGGTCAAATTCGAAAAATATTATTCAGATTAAGGTGTTACAGTATATGCAAACTTTGTTTCAAAAAATGTTTAAAGAGTAATTACTAATGGTACATGTCAGTTTTGAAGAAAGTAGTGTACTACAGTAACGCTTGCTCTGTCCAGGATTATGTATTGTTTTCATCAGTGTTTTGGAGGATAAAATAGGGAGTTCTCATTAAATTTGCAGACTTGATAAAGGAAGTACATCTCAAAGCAAGCTTAGAATTTAAAGACACCTCAAGTTAATGGTATGCTTTATTTTAAAACACTAGCTATAATAGGGGTAAACAAAAAGTACTTCACTAGACCTAGAATAATCTGCTAGACACTACAGGTTGGGGATCAGCTAGCTGAATAGTCATCTTATAGACAAGAATTCATGGGTTAAAGAAAAATTGTCCATAAGCCAACAATATTGTACTGTTGCAAAAGAAAATAATGCAAACTATACTGAATTATTTAAAAAGAAATGTGACACTGGAAATTAAAAAAAAATTAAATTAAATATCATTCTACTTGGCACTACTACAGCTTCTGTGGGAGTATTATTCTGAGAATGAAGCTCACTTTAACAAAGACTGTAGAAAAATTACAGAGCAAAGAGAATAATCAGAGTTCAGAAAACATGGTTCATGGTAAAAGAATAAAGGACTTCTAGAAGATGGTAATTTAGAGAGTAGAAAAAGCGAAGAAATGTTACTTACTTCCAACTAAGTAGAAATGTGCTACTGTGAGAATCAGGATGAAGAATATCTGACGGATGGATTCAAATTTAAATATTTGGAAAATATTTTGTATTAGTGACAACATCGTCTGAAGATATGTGGTTTCCAGGGCTTAAAAGCCATTGAACTAAACTTCTGTCCTAAGCACAGTTCATTTTGTTTTCAGGCACAAAGATGTTTAAAGGTGTCAGTCAGCTTTGAATGTGTGAGAACCAGGCCCTTACTTCAATCCTGAACTAGAAAGACTTGTTTTCAGGCGAATTGGATATCTGGGTAGGTGCAGTACAAGTGGAGTGGACAGAGAAAATCCCCAAGCAGTGCCACAAGGTACCCTGAGCTATAGGGTGATTGTTGCTGGTGGTTATACCGGTAGAAGGACAAGATTCCATAAAAAGCTCTCTTCCTCCCACCTAGTTGCTGAAGTGGTGATGGCAGAATTCATGCAAGGAACAGGGATGTGGACTGTCTCCCATCTTATGTACAATGCCCTGTAATGCCATCATGCACAAAACTTAAAAAAAATTAAACATTTCTAGATTTTTTCAGATGTTTATTAGATTTTTGAGTTTTTTACTTATCTGTGACAACCTTTGAAAGTTATCAAGTTACTTTGTTTAATCACCATGTCTACTTCACCTAGAAGGAAAAGTGAACACAGTTTAACACCCTGCCTTGAAAGGAGCTTTCCCAGATCTCATCAACGCAATGTTACAGTGTTTCCTTCAAGAAACTGGGAAGTTATTCTCATTGACTCCAAAATGACCTGATAGGAAAATAGCAGGATGGAATGTACAATTTTTTAAATTTGGTGTGATAACAATCATTTAATGTAAAACAGTGATAATTTGATAACTTTATATTGAATTTAACATGGGCAGAACTGGACCACAACATAAGAAAAATTCTCAAATTTTTAAGATGAATATTAAATGCTTTGGAACTGGCACTGCAAAAGATATAACTCATATTTCTAAACTGGAGCAATATAACTGCAGAATTTGCCCTTCTTTCAGGAGTTAAATCAATTATATCTTGTTGAAGAGAGATGCATTAATTGTCATCTGAAAGTGGAAAAAAAAAGGAAACATATTTTTCTTATATTTTAGCTATATTGGATTTCTTGCTCCAGGGTGTATATATCTACGGTGGAGGAGGAAGGAAAATGAAACCAACAAAATAGATTGATTTAGTACTATTTCAATCATACTACTAATTACATCTTCTTTATGTCTAAATTGATGGATTTTTTGACTGCTCCTTTAGGCTGGAGTCTAAAGATACTGTGTGGTCCTTCCTCCTGCTTGTACAGCCTTGGGTTTCAGAAGGTAGCCTGGACCTGCAGAGCAGAGGGGAACTGCAGAGAGCTGTTAAAATATTCCCAGACTATTCTGGAGGGCTGAACCAAGAAAACAAGGATGTAGCCCTTCCTACAGCCTCAGCACAAGCACTATTTTCCACTCATGCACAACCTACTGGTATGCTCGTAGACTAAGACAACAAATACTGTTTTTCTACATAATTTTTGATTTTAGAATGCAAGAAAAATGACTAGCTATTTCTATAGAAAATATTCAATTCAAATGAAAACACAGATTGTAAACATGGTGTGTTCTCTGTTAATTTAACAGAATTAGACATCTTACTGCAGCAGAGTTCTCCACAAGTTCAACGGTACTTTGGGGAATACTTTTAGTTCATGAGATAAAAACTAGAGCATTAAATACATGCAGCTGGTTCAAATGTAATGTGATTTACTTGGACTTGTGGCCAAAATTGTCAATAAACTTTTGAGTAATTAGAAAATGGTTAAATGACAGTTCTGAGCTGCTGCCCTTACTCGACTCTGGGTTATACCATACTTTTCCAGGAATGTCATCAAAGCTTGTCATAGTATATTCTCATTGGTTTTGAAGCACATTTATGACAGAGAGTTAAAGGGTACCAGGTGGATGTTAAAATCTATTTGTCACCCTAGGATGTAAAACTGCCATTACAGAAGGTCATACATTAACATTTGCTTTAGATAAAAAATGTCTTGAAATTGTTAATAAGTAAATCTTTGAAAAAAAAATATTAGACTGCTTTCATTTTAATATCTTTTAATAGACAAGCACAGTAGAGGAAGAATAAATATTGGCTAAATAGACAAAAAACCACATAGTCAAAGATTCAGAAAGGTATATCTGCACTATGTGTCTGCAATTATTCATCACCTAGATATATTGCCTCTTGAATGTAAAGGTCAGTATTGACTAGAAGTTTCCGCTGCTACTAAATAATTCTCCATTCTTCATCACTTCTGTGCAATTTATTTCTGTCAGCTCTGCATATGACATTTGCCTTAATGCTGTTTACTATGTGCGGAAAAAGGAACGACCAAGTGGCTGTGTGTTTCGTTATCTTTTAGGGTACACTGATGCAAGAAGACATAGTCAAAGGCACCTGAGTCCTGACACAGTCCAATCCAATCATATTGCAGAGGTCTCAATAGAAAGGCTGCCAGGCACCCATCCTGTCAACAGGAAAGGCCAGACTCTTTCTCAGGACTAGAAAACAGAAGAATTGGGATCGAACTCAAAGCATCACAGTTTGCTGTGTAACCTTTGGTAAACCACAGAATTTTGCTGTTTCTTGATTTTTGCTCAAGTGAAATGTATCTAACAGCAATATCTTGGTTATCTACTTAGGTAATAAATTCTTCTGCCTAGAGATTTTTTACCTGACGTTGTATAATGTATAGATAAATACATCCTCAAGCTTCTTCTAGGTATTGGTTTGGTAGAAAATAAGTAAAGACAGAGAATTTCAAAAGTAAAATACTCTACTCTAGGATTTCTGACTTGATTGGCTATTTAAAACAAAACAAAAAACAAATCAATACATTTAGTTAGTTGAATAAGGTAATTAAAGCCTTCTGCTAGGACAAGCAAGATAAATTATTCCGTTCTGGTCTTTCTTTCTTTCTCTTCTGCTTTCTGCCTCCCCTTGCAACTTCCCTTCACCAATACTGGCATTATGTGTACAGTACAGCTGGTGTCCTCCCACAGATGCTTCTATCTAGTTACATACCTTCAGGAGGAGAAAGAAGTATATGTGCTGGCAAATTTTAAGCATATGAAGTAAAAGTATAATTCTAAGATGCTGAACAGCCGAACAGGTAACAGCTAGAAAATCAATACAGAGAGAACATGGAATGTTTGATGATGTTGGGTTGACTAGCTTTTTATGTAGCATAATTGTGTTTGAAACAACAAAGTAAAAATGAGGGCGATATTGTTTATTCAGATCTTTAATAGACATTTGGCTAGTCTGCAAAATGTTGATCTGAGACCTGATTTAACTTTTGCATAATGTCACAGATATTTGCAACTCTGTTCTGCTGCTCCATATGGAATTCCAAAAGCCCTTCTTTTTGTAATGCTCAATATTCACTTTCATCTACAGTAATGTTAATGTTATTAAGATAGAATTGTATTTTATATCAGATTTCCAAAAAACTGGGTTATTTCTGTTCAACCAAAGATGAATGAAAGTATACCTGGGCTAAATCTCTAAAACTATAGCTAGACTGACTGCTAAATGTGGAAAGGGCACATCCTTCCTCTCAAGACCTGGTTAGGAAAGAGTTTGTACTCTTGTTAGAAATAAGAAAGGTGGAGAAATATTAATCTTCTCAAGGGGAACAATGTCTTTCATGACAGTTATACCTTGAGGTCAAGAGCAAATTAACAAGTTTCTTTTTCATTCCACAAAGCAGGAGCACTGAGGTTGAAATACTTAAACTTGAGCTTGCAGTCTGGGGAAGTACAGTGCAGTTTCCTTTTGGTCAGTAGCATAAAAGACGCAATCAATAAATTCACCCTGTAGCTTCATTCCCATACTGAGAAACTGTCTTGAGGGAAATAATATTACTTTAGTCCTATATGATATAAAGCTCCTTGAGCTGGAGTTCTTTGAAGATAAAAGGCTAAATTCTCAGCAACTATAAATCAACTTAACTATTTTGACTTTCAGGTACTACCAATTAAAGTGTCTTTTTGTAAGACAACATTATCTCCTTCCTCAATAGTGACTTTAATAATGGTTTATTTAGTCTCTACTAGTTTATGCTATCTAGTCACACCATAAACAGAGAGGCAGTTCTTTTCCTCCAGGTGTCATTCGCCCTGGTGAAGGTCTTCAGCTGCAAATTAATTTTACTCTAAGGTTGTCTGAAAGGAACTGATTCTTTCAAATCCTTACTAGGATTGCACTGTTATGCCGCAGTAATATAATTTTATTCTTAGTAGGGCTATTTTGCAGTTGGCTCTGTCTTGCTGAATTACATCGTCTTAATTGGTGAGTATTCTTAGTTTTGATCTTTCCATGCTGAAGAAACTGGCATACCACCACATTCCTCACAAACCAAACTTTTCCACAGAAGGCAGTTTCTCTGAATACACTTTTTAAATCTTTTCTAAGACTGAAATCAACATAATGAGAAGGAATGTGAAGGAGGTTAATAAAAGTTCATTAAACAAGAACCTCTGACTGCCTCATGTGCTTTCAATTCGGTTCTTTCAGTGTCCGAGGGTAGATCAGTTTCATTAGAGCATAGAGACACTGTAGTAAGTCAAAGGAAGAAAGTGTAATAGCATAAGTTGCTGACAAATGGTTAGAACAAAAAAAATAATTCATAATTCCCACATTTATTCTTATAGTCAATGTACACATGGTGCAAAAGAATTAAGTTCTTGTACATATTTTTTTTGCAGAAGTCTGAATTATTTCCACATTAAAGATTATTGGCATAAACTGATTGTTCTCTGGGTTCTCTGGGTAGTACCCAAATAGGTAACACCTAAATTTTCATCTTAAAAAAGCCAAAAAAACCCAAACCAACTGTTCAGGAAAGATCACATTCAGGAAAAACTCACAATATTGGACTTGAAGATGCATATTAATTTATAATATACATATTGTGAAAGTGTGATCATATAGAGCTCAAATTTTTCTTATAAAAGTTGTGTACATGTAACTTTACAAGATATCAGTAATAACAGAAAATACTTTCACTATTGAAGCCTCCACATTATTTAATAATCTAATTATTTTAATTTGTGCTAGTGAAGATATCATGTATTCTAAGACATATAACATCTACAAATACACAGTGGAAATCATCTCCATTCATAAAATTATTATAAAAAACACTCATATTTGTCAAGATATTATAGAAGTCTCTTTGCAATGAGAATTAATGAATTTCCACCTTGAGTTTTTGAGTAAATTCAAAGGCAATTAGATGAAATCAGAGACTAAACAGTGTTATTTCAGAGTTCTGTGTACATAATAATAACTAAAATCTGCTGTGTTGATAATGCTTTAATTGGCTTGTAGTTTTATTGGCTTCATTCATTTAATTTATTTGAGGGGTATGTAAACAGTAATAGCATTCCGTGTAATCTTAGCATTATACATTTACCCCAAAGCTGCAATAGATTAATTTCTGCCTCAGATACTGCAGCTGATAACATAAAAGCCTAATTCAAAGCAAAGTAAGAGAATCTGAAAACATTTTATTGCTGTTGCTCCTAAATATATTTCCCTGTGTCAGTGAATAAATACATATACAAACATTGTTTAGCACCAACAGCATACTTAGGCTACATTTCTACATAAGACTAATTTACGTTGCCCACCCTGCAAAATGAAGGCTGAGAGGAACTAATCATTTTATGTAATTTTTCCTTTTTCTTTGATAGTAAATTAACTTACGAACAAACCAAAAAAGAGCTCTCCATCTGCAACCCACATGAACATAAACAGGTTTTTAAGTGAGATGTAAATGTGCAGCAAGCAGATGGCAACAGCAAACACTTGGCAACAGTTGGAAAAAAGTGCTGCAAAAAGGCAATAAATAGAGAGCTGTCACTGTTAGCAGTGCAAACAGTCTGAGGGGCATGATGATGGGGTGTGTTCAAGACACAAGTCAGGATAATGTCAAGCAAACAAAACTAAAAGCAAAAAATATGAACTTCCTATGGTTAGGAATTAACTAAAGGAAGCAACTCTGGAATAACTTTCTGAAAAGAGAGGGTATAGGTAGCATGAGCAAGGACTTTCACTTTAGATAATCTGAAAAGGAGATGGTTATGACGCATATGCTTTACCTATGAGAGTGTTTTCTCCCATAACACACAATGTAAGCAATTTTAAAATAGAAGTCAAGGTTAGGTGACAGACAAATTAAGCATATTTATTGCCCTGGCCTCAAGGTAGATGATCTATTTGAAGAAAAGAGTCAATATTGTCATTATAGAGCAAAATATCAAAGATGTGTCCAAAGAATAGATTTTTTGTTCTCTTATCTTCAAAGAAATTGAAACCTTGCTTGTTCAAAACAGCAGTAATGTGAAAGAAAAAGACTGCTTTTCACTTCATGCCAAATATTCAAAAAGATATGCAAAAAAAAAAAAAGTCCAACAAAAAGCTCTGACTGCTGTCGGTCTCACATTGCTGGGAAAGTAGTATTCTGATGTTATCATGAAATGAGAACAGCAGGTGTGTAGTTATGAACACATCTTATTTGTAACAAACAAAAGGTGGTGAAAGATAGCGGCAAAACAGCACCAAAAGCAGGGCTGAGGAAGTGGGGGGGTTCAAACAGTGGTGGCTAAATACGATATTGAGAAGGAGGAGCACAGAAAGATACACATCATAAAGGCAGATAATTTAATCTCTACTGCACAAAAACTCTGCTTTTCAAATCCTTGATTATTAAACGAAAAAAGCAATGAGCACACCTTCTTAAAACATAATCAAATTAAACCATTAGTATGCGCATATGCATGGGTGAAGCAAATGCACAATTTTGACAGTCATAATCCCTGTGTTTTTGTTGTCTTTTGGGTAGAACCTCTCAATTTTTTAATTTTTTTTTTTCTAACCAACCACTGACTGAAAAAGCAGATGCCAGGATCTTAGTGGTGTTCCAACACTGGCTTCACTGGAATGCAGAGAAAATGGTGAGCTATTCCTACAGAGATCTTCACGGCCCAGCACAGCTATATAGTGCATAGTACTGGCAGTTTTTTTGTGCGTGTGTGTGTGAAGCAGAATCCAGAAGCTTTGCAATTCTGAGAAATGGAAGATCTCCCAGAGTAAGTTAGACCTCCCAAGAATTTCCAGAAAAAATATCATTAATCCAAAACATAAACTTCCTTGATTTCTTAAATGCAATCCTTACTTCCCCAGCATGTGTTTACATTATCCTACTGAGTTGCATCTTCTTTCCTGTTGTAACTTTCTGTGGTTGACAATGATACTGAGAGCTTGGTTCTATGTGCTTAAAAACTCAGGCCTAAGCTTTTACTCATCACAAAATAAAAAATTTTTCCTTTTTGCCCCAAGCACAGGCATAGCTTTCATCCTTTGAGAGTTCTTTAGTTCTGTGTGTGGAATAGAGCAATCTTTAGTAGGGGAAACAGGGTCTTGGAATTTCAGAAACTCCAGTGATAATTCAATACTTATGGAAAGACCAAATAATTTGGCTCCACTCTGATCTTTCCATTCCAGTTGAAGGGAAAGTATCTGTCTGAGTGTCTACCTTTCACAGGGATATAACCTATTAGAAAGGTTAAATTGATTTTGTTACAGACACACCAATCTTTGTGAAAACCCAGTGAGCAAAACTTCTGCAATCACAGATGACTCTGTGTACCACAGACTTCAATTGCAAATTGTAGCATCAATATTTACATTAATATTGATTAGCACATTAGTATTCCAGGCGTGTCAAGGTGACTGCATATTAATGCTATTCCAGCTGGAGGGACTGCTACTCCAACAAGTATTGTACACATAATCTCTATTTATATGTTGGATAAGGAGCTTCGCATTCTCTCTTAGGGCTCTCGGAGAGTTTCTTCTGGAAGGTCGGTTTCATGCTACTTATTCTCCATAGCTGAACCCCAAACCTTCTGGGACTCCAAACACAAAGGTCTTTTTGCTTAAGATGACCTTGGCAAGTGTTGCCTTTTTCCTCACCTGCTGGTTTTTAACTGTCACCTCCCCACCAAAACCACAGTTGCGTATGTTTAGGATGTTTACTAGCTGTGACTGGGAATGGTGTATAAGAAGCATATGAAGATAAGTCTATCTAAATCCATGATTTTTCTTTTCATCCTAAAGGAATTCAGATTATTTTTTACCCTGCAGATTCTACTAACAGCTTATATGTAGTTTATTTTTCATTGCTTTTCTGGATTACGTTCTTAGTTATTTTTTGTTTGTCACCACAACTTCTACAGATAACAAACTCTATCAACAGAAATGTTCTTTTTCCTGTGGCCCTTTCTCATACGTAGCTGAGGAGCCAACAGACACACTGATTGTCTGCTACTGTTAATGGGGGCAACATGGGTCACTGCAGGTACGTCAGGTTCAAGAATACAAATTTTAGAATTAACCGCAAGGCCACTGTAGTGACAAAGTCACTTGTAGTCTTAAGCCACAGAACTGCTAAAATATCTTTTTTTATCTTTTTAATTATTTGACCCCCATTCAGTTTCTCCTCCCATTTCCCAAAACTCTTTCACCCATCTCAGAACAACTTGGAGAATTAGTAGCATTACTGTTGTCAAGCATGAGAGTCAACTGTCTTCTGCTGGTGAGGGCATAACTCTTCTTGTAAAAGATAAAGTGAAATTTGAAGTATTTTTCATAGCATTATAGAAATTCTTCACAATTCTTCTGTATCTGATTCTGTGGGTGATTTAAAGAATTCTTATGTCTGCCAAAGTGGTTCTGTTATCTGTAGTATAAAGTAAGCCTAAAGCAGTACATTCTTTACAATTAATGAAAACATGAACAGAACAAGCCTGAAGACACACACATTTGTCTCTGGCTTTGAATGCAAGACTTTGTATCTGAGAAACTCACCTCCACACTCTCTAATGGCAAAAAGAAAAAAAAAGGCTTTGATGTAAATGCCTTGAAGTACTCCTGAAGCTTCCAGGCACATGACACTACCTCTCTTCCCCTTAAAGCTTTCTAAGCATGTATACTGAATGATTTTGGTGGACTACATACTGACTGAATTTGCCTAAAATACATGTCACTGAATATAAGTGCTTCGTTCCTCACAACTAACAGGAAACTTGGCTTTAGGAGGGAAATTAACTATAGAAGTGAGAAACAGCCCTTTCTAGTTAAAATTGTATTGTTAAGTGTACACTCATGAAAAGCTAAGCAAAAGATGTTTGCTAAATGCTCACCGACTAGGTCAAACTAAGGAGGCTTTAAGTCAGTCTTGCCATTACAAAAATTGTATTCAGATGGTTGCAAAAATTCTCGCAGTTGTTCGCAGAACTGCAGATGCTGTCTTTGAGCAGTATCACTACCACTGCTCACAAAACAGTATTTTAACAGCAAAAAATCATTCTAGAATGACAAACATAGTATTAGGTGTAGTAGCATTTCAGTATGTTCGTATGTAATAACTAATTAAGCATGTCTAAATGTTATTACTATACTTTATAACCTCTTTACAGGATACTACCAAAAGATCAGCAGTGACATTCACTCTATAATGGATCAATATAACACCCATATAATGAAACATTTATGAAAATTATTACTACTAGTTCAGAAGAAATATGTACCATAACTATGTCTGGGTGCTAACAGTATGATGATACTTCAGAGCTATTATGCTTGGTGATCTGGATAATTTCCAGAACAGTTTAAACCGGTTTCTGTTATAACTTGTTTTGCATAACGCAAGAGAGGGACAAAAGGAAAACAAAAGAAGAAAGCACTAATCAATCATTGTTCCCTGCTGATTCCTTGAAGCAGCCTCTAAAATGCATCAGCCTGAGGTGGAACCTAGGGATTTTATGATGCAAGGGAAAATTTTTGGAAATATTTGGGGGCAAGGCACATTTTCTCCCTGAATATTTCCCAGGTTATTCATAAAAAGTCCTATCCACTGAGAGGACTAGCTCACTCACTTGACACTCAGATTTTATATATTCAGCTGAAAACCTAATGAAGTTTTCTAATTCCACTAGAAAGGATAGTTTCTAGTTTCACAAAGTGGTAAACTAGGGCTGTACAGAGGTTAGGATTTAATGCTCTGAGTGGTGAAGGAGCTTGTGAATTCTAACAAAATGTTGGCATTTCTGTACTAGTTAACATATTCAGAAAAATAAATTAAAATATAAGCGATAAGATAAATTATTTTATTCTAAAGATAAAGGTTTAGCTTTATTCTTCTTGTTTCTTGGCTTAAATATCTAGGGAAAACATACTAAATTTCTGACTGAGACCAATGAAAATTTTATCACACTAAAGGTGGATCGCCAAATATGAAAAGCATGAAGATATAACTTGTAGAAGAGGGGTTTAGTACAAGAATTTTATGGTAATCTGAATTCGTACCTGAGTGAAAGCTGAACCATTCTGGCGTTCATGAAGTCCTGTATGCACCACAAGGACCACAATTCCAAATATGGTTTCATCAGATACCGAATATTGAAAAGGCTTTGAAAAAGCTCCAGGGGTCTTTTAACTCCAGGATCACTTAATCTAGAAACAAATAAATAAGGATATTGCTGATGCTTCAGTGTTCCTTTAAGGACCGTGTCTGTTGCTTTTCATAGTAACAAAAGGAAGTATCCAGATTTAGAGTAATAAAATATAGCAATGGTTTGTGCACCAAAACACAAAAAAACCCAATAATAATAACCCCCCCCCTCAAAGTTACTCATATCTTATTATGGAATCTAAGTGATACACTCAGCATCAGAGTTCATGTGATGATACAGCTTCAAAAAATATCCTGTAAATTTTACCTCTTTCTATCAAGAGAAAGGCATTGGTAGTAAAGAGATCCACCAGACTTCACTGCAAGTTATGACCTCTGGATTCAAACAGCAGCACACTAATACATTAACATTAATCAGCACAGAGCAATTACTGCATTGTACTTTGTAATTACTAAGGTTGCATCTCTTGGTTGTTGGTGTTTCAGTGAAAAAACTGAACAGCATAAAATATTCACACCTGGAGGGTGGATGTTAAGATTTTTGGTCTAGCATAGAGAAATCAAGTTAACTTTAAAAGAAACTGCTTTGATTAGCTTAGTTTCTCAAATGCCAACCTCCCTACCTGCCTCTTTATTCCTACATATTTATTTATCAATCCAAGGACTGGACATACAGTTTTTTGGAATACTTCTAGAAAAAAATGGATTGATCATAATATAGAACAATTCATTAACATTAGCTAAATTTTATTACATTATAGTTAAAGGAAAACAGTGATTTATTTGCTTTTTGGAAAGGCAATCAAGATTAAAGAAATACTGAGTGATCGAATTAATATTAATTCAAGATACCACAAACAGCTTTGTCTAAAGAAGAGCTGAATACTTTTCCAAAATTGACTCCTTCTTCTCAGACAGCTGCATGTTTGATTTGAAGACTATTTTGGTTCATCAGTTGTTACAGTACTACAATATACAGTATTTTCTATCTTACTTTACATCTGAAAGATATTTTTTCTGTTTTTTTCTTGGCCTGGAAAACCTGAAGAGGTGGGAGTATTATCCTTTCTTCACCTTTTTCCCCCAGCTAGATAGATTTTTAGCTCACAAGTGTCATTCAGGAGTAACTAGGATTTACTTTTCATCCAGAGATGGGTAGATTGACATAAAATCTGAAAAACACCTGAGACTTTCCCTGTTTCACACTAAAATATGTGATGGATTTTTATTACACGTTTGTAAACCAGCAAATGTTATTAGTGCCATGCACATCATTTGCTATGGATGAGAAACCTTTAACTACTAACTATATTACACTTCACAGACCCTGGTAGCTCTGATCTTATCAACACTGTACAAAAGCAGAAAATATGTGGTTTCTGACATCTTTGAAATTCACAAATGCAACTGAGGCTTGTATCAATACTACTTTTAGAATAAAACATCTTTGTGACTATGTCCTTAATATCTTTTGCAATTAACCTAGGTGCTGGAAGACTTACTACTCCTTATAATTCCCCAAGTCGGGATTCAGTGAATCAATAGGGCTGGAATGAGGATGTTTCTACTAGCTCAGCCCATATTCTATCAATCGTTTCTGGCTTTCGTAAAGTTCTAGCTCTGGGACTGTAAAAACAACATATTTACATACAAAAATTAAGATCAAGATGAATGGAATATTATACTGTGATGATATAAAAAATAATTATTTCAGGACCAGCACAACTTAAGGGGTACAGTACTCTTCCTCTGGCTTTGAAAAATGGGCAAAAATAACCGAATGCTGATAAAGTCAGTGTTTGTATAAAGAATTGAAAAGGGAGAAATATTTCCTTGCAACAATCTCCTAGCAGAAAAAGGAAAGGCTTTGAACAGAGATTGCTATGTCTTCCCAAAGTAGTTCTGATATTTAAAAGTATATAAAAGTGCTGATTCTGTCTCAATTAAAATGTAAGCACACTCATTATGTGCAAAGAAAAATATGAATCTTTTTAAGGATGATAATTAATTAGGTGCTTTCAGCCTTTCATTCTGTCATCAAGTTTGTTCTTTCCATCACTAAAACAACACCTAAAAGAAGAAGCTGGGACATCAAATGAAAAAAGAGATTGTGTTTCTAAAGATCTACAACTTACGATGACATATGTACTGTTTTCCTTTTAAGTGATTAACAAAAAATATAGGCAGCTGCTCACATACTTTAATAATACTTCCCATTGCAATTTGTGTGTAACTCATGAGGATTTCAAGAGAAATAACAGCTTTATATTTTTTCTCATAACACAAAGTTAAAAAAATAAAGGAAATACTGTCTGTAAACTTCTTTTATAACAATAAATCTCAGAATTCATAATGCCACCAGCTATGTTTAGAACATTTATTTTCTCTCTACTCCTAACCGAACTACGCCTAACAAATACCACAAGGTTAAAAAATTACTCCCATCATGGGGAAAAATGCATGGAGCAAATGGTATATTTTAAAGATGTAGTTAACCAGGTCAAAAGGTCAAAAGAGGTCAATAATCCTGATGCATTAGTCTTTGCAATAAAACATTGGCAAGGACTATTATAAGCCACTTTGTCTCTCTCCTGATATTTCGGGAAGGAGATTATTTTTTTACCTCAGTGTAGCTAGCAAAGTGCAGCCCAAACTGGAGATCCACAGGGAACACAACTTCTGTCTCTTTCTGTATCAAATCCTTCATCTAAAAAAAGTAAGGATTGTTCAGAGAACCTCCATACTTAACTCTACTTGGGAATAAACCTAGCGATGGCAAAGCAGTCATCCAGCCCATAAAGAGTAAAATTTTATTGTTCAAATATTTCCTTGCAATGGTGGAGACCCAGCTGTAAGGTCTGCACTGTGAAATAGTCCTTTGTGTTGCTCCTCCTCTTACTGGCAATTGAATTCTGATTTTGATAAATGTTTTCATCCTATATACATACAATTAAACCTTTTAATACAAATAATTTAGTTTAGATTAATTGGTATTTTCAGATGCAGAAGTGCTGGGAAAAATGACCTTTTTAGTCAAAATACATTCCCAAAATTACCACTGAGAGTGTCTTGCTAAGGTACAGAAGAAGGTGTCATGGTTCAAGCCCAGTCGGCAACTCGGAACCACACAGTCGCTCGCTCACTCCCCCCGCTTCTTCCTCCCCCTGCTCCCGGAGGGATGGGGAGGAGAATCAGAGGAATGTAACTCCCACGGGTTGAGATAAGAGCAGTTCAGTAACTAAGGTATAATACAAACCACTGCTGCTACCAATAATAATGATAAGAGGAATAACAACGGGAGAGGATACAATTGCTCACCACCCACTGACCGACACCCAGCCTGACCCCAGCAGCGATCTGGGCCTCCTGGGTAACTCCCCCCAGTTTCTATACTGGGCATGACATGCCCTGGTATGGAATACCCCTTTGGCCAGTTTGGGTGAGGTGTCCTGTCTCTGCTTCCTCCCGGCTTCCCCTCCTCCCTGGCAGAGCATGAGACTGAGAAAGTCTTTGGTCAGAGTAAACACTACTTAGCAACAACTAAAAACATCGGTGTTATCAGTGTTGTTCCCAGACTGAAAGTCAAAACCACAGCACTGCACCAGCTACTAAGAAGGAGAAAAAATGACTGCTGTAGCTGAACCCAGGACAGAGGGAAAAATTAAAATAAAGAATGAGGTGGATATGGAGGTGTTTGTGAGGTTTTTCATGGTTCTGCTTTAGTTTTGTTTGTGTGCTAGATGTTTGCATATAGATGAGAAACTGAGAGCTAAGCAAAGCACAAAATCTTTGTTGTGCTCAAAAAAAAAAAAAAAAAAGAATCAGTCTAATATGTGGTATTATAAAAATTCAAAGCCTAAACTCTGATCTAGTTGAAGTATAGTCTCTCCCTCTTACGAACGTCACTATACTCTTTATTGTGGAGACACCTGTTAAGAGATGTTAATGTCATGGATATAACATCAGTCACTTTTCTAAAGTGGTAAAGGTCTAGATTCTTTTTTTCCGAAGAAGCAGTATTATATCTTGTGAACCTTTAGTGTGGCTGGTGCCCTATGTTACTTAGAGGGACAGAACTGCTCCAAAGCTTTACTGAGCTTTGCATTTCAGATTTCTTCCAGGTACTCACACAGCCACTCTTCTCTTGCTCTGTCTCTTCACCTGCTCTGAACTTTCTCTTCTCTCTTCATTTTCCTGGCCTTAGAACACAAGTCAATCACTGTTACTGAAGCACGTAACCATCAGTAGAGTACTTTTGCTCGTAACCAGGGCTCTTCTTCATGGATTTTCTCTGGTGAAAGAAGGAAGCATGTTTCTCTCTTGTGTCTCACACCACAGCTGGTCTTGCTTCCAGCAGCCAGGTCCTAGACCAGGACCCCACTCACTGGGAAAGGTGATCTCCAGATTGTCTTGATTCTAAGCAGAGGCAAGGACAGCTGCAAAGACTAGAGACTACTGTTCAAGGGTCACAATGTCTTGACACAGGGAGAAAGCAGAGTACAAAGGTGAATTGCTTGTAGCAATCTGTTCATCTAAAGATACTGACTGATGAGTTTTGTAGCAGTGATCATGTAGCTTTGAGATTTCATAACTTAATATTGAAGCCAGCATAACACAAATATCCTTATGGCCTAAACTACAGGTGCTAATAGAGATGCAATTTTCCGATCAAGCCAGGTCATAAACGAAAGCTGTGCCCTTGAATGCTTGACAGCTGCACTTCTGTGTGTGCCCAGCTGCAGCATGCCTGAAGTCTGAAAATACTCTACAGTATTAAGAGCCAATTTTACAGTCTAAGGCTATTTGTCACCCTAAGTGGAACATGATAATCAAGAAGCAGCACATCTTTCCAAACATTCCCGCCTTTCCCGTTCTAATGTCTCTTGGCTTTTTTTTCCCTTTTTACACAGGACCGATGGGTACTAGTATCGAAAGGAATAAAACAAATCTTCTGAGCCTTAATTCAGCGAAAAGCCCCCTGTGGTCTGATTGCTCAGAAGTATTTATAAATGCTGTATGTGATCTGAACATGCATATACTTTTTTAAGTAAAATCGAGATTCCAAAGAATGTTGGAAAGGTAGACAAATTATCCATAGAAAATGGTTATGGTACGAGATTTAATAAATTTATAATCCATACATCAGTGATATGCATTTTTTAAAAAGTTTATTGTCTGTCAATTATTTTAAAATTATCCATATCTTTCTCATCAGCTACCATTCTTGTAATTCATTGACTTCAATGGTCTCTGAATAAGGAGCTCCTTTAATGAAATGGTAGCATGATTATCCCACATTCTGAAGGTTTAAAGGAAGTTTCCCTGGCTGATGATAGTGTCCATCATGCTAATTTATTGTTTAGAAACTGAAGTTTATGTACTTAAAATTATTTTTAAGTATCAGTATTTAACATCTTACATGTAATAGACTGTAGAGGTATACTGTAAGTTTCACTCATAACTACTTCAATGTGTAAATGCTAATAGACACACAATTAATCCTCCCTGACACATCTAAATCAGTAATTACCTAATGCCATTCACATGGTGTGGGGTTAATTAAAAGAGGTCTTGACCTGCATGACCGATCAGTTTTGCCTCGTCAGCTTGACCCAGGTCAGAGTGTCTTTCTGATAACTATTGCTTATCAATAAGACCTCACTGTATCTAGAAACAGCATTTGTATATATAGCTCTGTGTATGCATGCATATCATAAAAGTGTGTATATTCAGAATAATAACTAAATAATAGAAATAAAAATATTTGTGCCATTGATTTTTATCTTTCATTTTTCTTTTGAAGTAAAATAGGAACTATGTAAATTGCAGAGTGAAGACATTACTTTTCAGTTTGTAGCTGAAACACGATACCAAAGTGTGATTTTCCAGATGAGGCTAGAGCAAAGTTATTGTTACTTATGTTATCACAAGTGCTTTTGAAAAGAGGATTTAGCTGACACAATGTTTTAAAATGATAATATATATTAAAATAAGTCCTCTTTAATGTAACGAGGACTTGTTTTTGATTAGTCAAACATGTGACTTAGTGAATGATGTGCAGAAACTGAGATACTGGTTGAATTTTATGCTGTGCTATATAAATGTGTATTCCATTACATCCTCCAAACTTATTAAACAATATTGAAGTTGAAAAGTTGAGTACTTGAAAATCAGGAAACAGCAGAGTTTAAGTTACTCCTGGAGCTACAAGTCAGTGTTTTTGTCCTGAACCCCATGCTGTGTCTTTAATTAATTATCACAGAGGAGATCACTGCCTCTGCTTCTCCTTTCCTAAGCCCAAAGCCACAGCAGGTACAAATGTATTCAAATACCTGAAGAACGGGTGTAAAGAAGACAGAACCAGGCTCTTCAGTGGTGCCCAGTGACACGACCAGATGTAATGGGCACAAACTAAAACACAAGAAATTCCCTCTGAACATCACAGGTCACACTTTTTTACTGTTAGGGTGACTAAACACTGGCACAGGTTGCCCAGACACATTGTAGAATCCCTGTCTTTGGGAGATATTTAAAAACTGCCTGGGCATGGTCTGGGCAATTAGCTCTGGATGGTCCTAGTTGAAAAGGGAGCGTGGACCAGATGACTTCCAGAGGTCCCTTGCAACCTCAGCCATCCTGTGATGCTGTGACAGGTAAAGCATCATAAATTCTCAGGCAGGATATGCTCAGTTGCTTTGTTTAATTAAGGCACTTATGTTGCATCCGCGAGTCTATGTGAAAGAGGGCCAGTACCAGATGCCTGACCATCCACCTTGCTTAATTGTTGGTTGTTTCCTGTTCTAGATAGGACCCTTCTAACTAATGAGGCTCAGGACAAAACCCAGAGTTTGGATAAGTTTCTCTTGGTACTATTCTCCGGAGGCAGTGTGCAAAAGATGGAACAAGGGTAGTCTGTTAAACCACATTGTTTAGGTCCCCCTGCCTGATCACCCTACCATCCTTTTGTGCATCAGCTCAGGCAACGTCACGTATTGCCCAGTTTCATTTTACAGTAAAACCACTCAAGAGGACTACAGCATAATCTTCATTCCACTTTAGTGCAAAAAGCACATGGTAGTAATGATGATGTTTCAGGAAGCAGGGAGAAGTGCCATGACAGTCCCTCAAGAGTGTGGTCATGACCCAGTCACCCTGGGGGGCTGACAGGAGGTCCTGGGCCCTGGGCAGGGTGAGGGGGACCCTGGGGGGTTGGTGGTGCCTTCTGGTCCCACAAACAGGCAGCAGGATCACCCCATTGATCAATCACTCCCAGGCCACGTGGCACTGTGTTGCACATCTCAGCCATCAGGTCCTCCATTAGCTTACCTACATTTAGTCCTGTATGAATCACACCTTAAAGATGCAGTTCTCAATATGAAATGTATAATGCTCTGAAGATGAACCATAATGCAAGCAGAGATTACGCATTCTCAGTGAAGATTTGTAAGTTACTCTGCAGATCCAGCAAACTGACCCAGCAGAGACTCTGTGCATAGTTAACCCTGAGTTCTTTATGCATCCCATGCTCTGTAATCTTGTTTTCTTTGACATTTCTCAGATGCATTAATCTTTTCATCCTGTGAGATCAAACCTGAACCCTGCTTGAGTTTATGCTAAGGCAATCCATGGGCTCCTATACAGTAAGAGGTCATCATAGGTCAGTTACCCATCATAGGTCAGTTGTGGTTTCTGTCTGTTGCCTCAGTGTAAAAGTCCATTTTACTGGTTAGTTCACCTACTAAATCTGACTCGTACATACTGATTTACATCTGTTTCAACCTATTGGCCCATAGGTAGTTATTCAGAACATACATTAAACTAAATCATGTAACTAAAGGGACATAGTTTCTCCCATCAAAGTGATAAAGGGAAGACTGTGCTGTCAATCCCGTCACTGGAGGATACATCCCCATAAATACTTTGTGAACTAGACAAGAGACAAGAGCCTGTTGTCAAAAATGTTAGTGTGTTTTAGCTATCCATCACCCATGAAGGCAAAGTATCTTCCAGTTTCAACAAGGGCTGAGATTTTTCATAGGCTGAATGAATTAAAGAGCAAAAGCCACTTTGTAATCACAGGAACATATAAACTATTGCAAGGTATTAACGAAATCTTTCTAGTGAGATACAACTGATACAGCTTTCAGTATTCTTTTTTCTTTGTATAAGACAATGTATATAAATGGGGTGGAAAAGCTTTAGAAGAATGTGGAATGGGTGGCTGGTTTTCTAAAATTATTTTTAGGAAGTTTTAGGGAAGCAAGCTCCTGCCAGCAATACTTATTTATGAAAATAATTGTTATGGAATTGATTCTGTTGAGTTTCCTGAAACTGTAGAATATTTAATCCCATGAGTGGTTCCAGGAAAGTAGATTGTGCTTCTCACACATCCTGGTTTTAATTTCTAACAGAAGTTATTGAGCTGCATGAATTTTATTTTATAACAACTGCATACTACATTGTATGTACATACGTTTGTAGAAATGGGATATTTTGTTACCGATGTCTGCTTGATATCTACAACTGCTCTGAAAATTTGTCACAGCAAACTATTCAATTGTCTTCTGTGTGTCTCTTTTCTGCAGCTTTCATTTTCCAGGTTGCCACAGCCCTCTCTTTTTCTCAGTCACAATCTTTATCTCGTGGTATTTTTGAGGTATGATGCATTAGATATAAAAGTGATCTGAAATAGTCAGCAGCTGAAATAGAATATCTTATGAATATCAGAATATTGAGCTTGTTGGTCTAGATTTATACTCCCCACTTAGTCAATGGGATACATATGTCTCTGGTGTTTTGGTACTTTCTGAACATGTAATAACTATTATTCCTGGCACGTGTGTGACTGATTGTTTCCAGAATGAACAAAACATCAGGCAGCTTCATTATGCCTGGTAGATGCAGGCCACACTCTCAACAGTGGTCTTGTTTTTATAAATTAGTTAAATAGTTTCCAGAGAATGATGTGCTGAACTATTTGGGACACATTTCTTTTAAGCAAATGATGAAAGGATTTCCAAGTAGTTCCAAATGGTCCATATTTGCTTTGTTTAAAAGTCAGGCATACTAGTCACCTGGAAAATATCTATAAAAGATTGAGGTTTTGACAGAGTCATTTAATTTTATTCGATATTTATTTTTTCTAAGTACTACATGTATAACTTAATAGGACATTACCATATTAATGAAAAGTTAATATACAATCATGAATAGAATAATTTTGTTTATGGCTTAAATCTGAATGGAGTGTTTCTTTACATACATTTACATTTTAAAAAACTGTATCACGTAACGTTCACAGATAAAATAGATGATTTATTCTAACACAGAACATAGGATATTTTGGAAAAATGGTAAATTTCAGATTTAGTTTCAGCCTAGTAAAAAATAAAATTCTCTAAGAAATGCTAATTTTTTGATGATTATGATCTGATGGTATAAAGTAGATAATAGAAGATGTCTGATTACTCAAAATTACTTTACTTTCCACCAGCTTATAAAAGGAATAAGAATGAAGTAATTTAGAAATATTATAAAATTTTCAAGGTTTCTAAGATTGCCTAAAGCAACATATAAAACTGAGAAAAAAACATAGCCCTTGTTTTCATCTTTTATTTTGTATCCTGGAAATAATTTCTTTATGAGATACCTTCTTGTCCCAAAGGAAACTGGATTTCATTGCACTTATAATATCTGATCAGATGAGATCTATCGTTATTTCTGATGATTATAATGGTCTCTATTGGAATCTGAAGAATAAACTGAAGAAATATTTCTTTGAGC
The DNA here is from genome assembly GCF_000696875.1 of Nestor notabilis. Lineage (NCBI taxonomy): Eukaryota > Metazoa > Chordata > Aves > Psittaciformes > Psittacidae > Nestor > Nestor notabilis. The sequence continues at coordinate 22,115 of NW_009931600.1, read as the reverse complement.
AGCATGACTTACTTTGTGTTTGAGCAGAACAGGTTTCTAAAAAGCTCTAAACAATACAATTCTCAATGATTTTAACATCTCTGTAAATGCTTTTGAAAGAAAAAAACACATATTTCTGCCCTGTTGGACTATTTTATCTTCTTCTCATCCTATTCCCTTGTAGTAGTATAGCTGATAACAATATTTAAATAGCAGAAAATGTTTTCAAAGGAAAATATTGCTAGAAGTATTCTAAAGCATTCTATCCTCCATAAAAAGAAAAACAGAGAAGTTATTGCAAATATTTTGAATGGCTTTTAGGCTTTGGAGGCTTTCGTTTGTGGATTCTGCAATAAGAGTATCACCTTGTCTTAAATTGAGCTTACAAGCTTCTCTGCTGGTGAAGCTCTGGAGATCATTTTCATTCAGGTCACGATGTTCAGATCTACTTAAATCCTGTATAGGTCAATGGAAGTCAAGATCACAGCAGAAGCTGAGCAGCATTTAACTGTGTCCAAATAGAAATGTGTTTTTGGAAATCTAAGTTGTGTCATCATTTGTGCATGATTTCCTGTAAAAGAAAATACGAATACTCAAAAACCTTTTGCTTTAATCTGATCAGATGGAATGAGGCAATGATAAACATCTTTTTCTAATGCTTAGTCCCTAGTTTTTCACAATCTAGTATTGCTTATTATCCTTAAGGTAGGGATTCCCTAATATTCCCTAAATCTGAAGTGAATATACAGCAATATATCTCCTGTGAATTAGTGCATCCCATCTAAACTCAGAAATTGCTTTATGCAAGCTGAATTCAATTTCAATACCTATGTTTTTCAGTATTTATTTGTGCTTAGACAGCTGCATAAAATGCTAACGAAAAAAACCTCCCAGAAAACAGAATCAAAAAGTTGCTGATTTACTTACATTGTCCTCATAAACTGTTTCATAACTATTAATGGTTATTGCTCTGATAAAACCCAAACCTGGTAAATCAGACCTTATGCTTTGAGAAACTTGATGATTACCAAATATTTTGTATATATATAAGCTAGCAAGTGACAAAATTAAAAATTCTCTTTTCAATGAGGAGAGGACAGAGTCAACAGCTCATTCAAACTACAAAGAGAATATCTGAGAAAACTAGGAAACCTGTAAAGACACAAGTCCAGGAATCAACACACTCTTTTGAAACTTCCTTTTAAGGGAAAATTGCCAAATTTCTCAAAGCTACAATTTAAATGGAAGATTTGTTTTGTTTTATTTCTTTTGCAAATGAAAAGATTCAGTTGTTTCCCAGTATCACAGGTGAACTACCTGTTGTTCAAAGCTGTACTTTCAAGTAAAAGCTCAGCATAAAGCATATCTAGCAATTTGCATTACCACAGGTATGTTTGTTGCCCTTTCCACCAACATGGACTTCCATTATAAATCTGCTTCATAATGAAAATCTTTTAATTTTTTTTCCAAACTACTAATCCAATAGCCTTTTATTAAAATCCCCTTTTAAAAATACAACACTGAAATAATAATGAACAGCAGTGCCAAAGGCTGACTTAATCTCTAGACAGTGCCAGCAAATTTCAGAACAGCTCAATGTGCTAATTATTTCATACACTTTTCACAATATAGTCTTTCATTTCCTTTTTTTTTTTTAACAGTAAAATCCTATCATTTTAGTTTTCAATGACTATTTCTGTCTGCTTTATATGTTATAATTTTAAAAGGACTGAAGAACTTGCAAGCTGAAAAAGGTAAAATTGTTGAAATTCAGCCTATGAAAGTGTTTGGTTTTGTTTTTATCACACCAGTAATTGTTAATGAAAAACAGTCTTTTCCACCTGAAAGTGGCTCTTTTAACTTGTACATTTTCTAAAGGAGACAAACAAATATAATTAAAACATACATTCAAGTTTTAAAAACAACCTCTGTTTTTAAAATAAAGTTAAAAGGAAACATCACTTCAGTTGTCATGTGAGAAGGTTTACTTTGTTGAAGACTGAGGATCAAGTAGCTGATACGAAACTTACATGTACTGCCAGAACCATCTTGGACATCCAACATAGTTATTCCTCCTTGTTTTATGCTCAGGGAGACAATTAGCCTCCCAACTGCTTGGAGAGGAAGACTAGCTTTGCTATATTATCATGTCACTGTTTACTCAGAAAGTTCTTATGTCTCTTGTCATGTTACAGTCCTAGAAGCTAGCCTACATTTACCCATTTTTTTAAATCATTACGGTAAAGAACTAAGAACCTTTTCTGGGTCCCATACAAGCCCTTGACTAACTGAAGGATA
>NW_009931600.1:0-19807 GCF_000696875.1 Nestor notabilis | reverse complement strand
TTCCCATTCCCCTACAGTCCACCATGAAGCAGAGTGGATAAAGTGGCAACCTGTCACAGAAGATAACTCCATCTGACCGGCTATGCTTCATGTAGCCAGATAATTTATGCACTGAGAGAAATTACATTATTTACACTGCTGAGTTGATGCTTTCAATACTGAGCCATCTTGGCCATCTGTCCCATGTAACCTGTAAGATGGATCCAATTTTAACACAAAAAGGTTGGATTACTCAGAATTACACAGAACAGGTGAGTTTACCTTATCTAGTCTCTTAGGATTGCCCAGTCCACCTTTCCTGCTCAAGCAGGGTCAACTACAGCTGGTTGCTTAGGGCAATGTCCAGTCAGGTTTTGAATATCTCCAAGGATGGAGACTCCACAGACTCCATGAGTAACCTCTTCCAGTGCTGAGTCACCCTCACAGCAGAAAAGTGTTTCCTGATATTCAGATAAAATTCATGTTTGTCCTGTCATGCCCTTGTGCTGTCAGTGGACACTACTTAGTTTCCTAATTACGTGAGAATTGTTCTCACAACAGAACAATAGGAAGAAAAAAATAAGGACATTTGAGACTGAGCTGGAGAGCAACTTTTGTAGAAAATTAAATAATTAAAGAAAATTGTCTTTAACAGATTGTCCTCCTTCCATGACATTAAAGAGTTGTTCAATTCTCAGAACAAATTTATTTAACTTTCAAATTATATTGAGCAGGGTATCTTGAGCACCTGCAAGTAATTCTTAGACCTAGCGATCTTTTCTCACACCATGGCTGTGCAACATGTTCAAATGAAATTGTCTCTTGACTCTCTACCTGTGCTATCCCACCCTTGTGCATGAGATTAATTAAATGAGATTTAGGAGCTAAAGAAAGAGGGAACTTCAATATATTCAGCAGATCTCCTTGTCTGGAATGACCAGGGTACCAGCATTACAGGTGTTCCTATAGAGGACCACTGGATAAATCCCAGTTGTTAAGATTTTTAACAAAATAATTTATCTGAGGAAATAAGGCTGGGCACTCAATTGATGCTCTGCAATGTTGCAATTTGCAGTGCATAAATACACCTAGGAACCCAGCTTCCGAACACCCAGGCTAACAAAGGGCAAGATCTCCTCATTAGAAATCTAGGGACTGTAGAGGTTTATCAGTCTTACTGCAGTGAAAGTGATGGACTATGCTGTGCACTTTTTTGCAGTAGAAAGAAGCAAAGAAAAAGTTGTGGCCAAATAGGAAAGATAAGCTTAGCAATGATCAGATAAGTGGGAAGAGCTAATGACTCAATTAGGATGCTTTAGATAACTAAGATTTATATTTGGCAAAGGCTCGGCAGAAAATTGTTTTACAAGTTTTGCAGTGGAAGAAGAGTTATACTGTGTTTATAGCAAGGGCATGTTGGACCTTATCCTGGGTAGTCTTTTTTGCTTACCAGTATAGTTCCTTGATTTCAGTGTGACTTTAGGTCTTTAGCAAGTGATAACTATTAACTTCAATAGGAAGTGTACTGCTCAGAGTATGGCATGATTGCAATACTTACTAAGCTTACTTAATATACTATTAAGGATAATACTGATTATTGAGTAAAATATTAATATACTACTTAATATACTATTAAGAAAGATTCATATCTGACTAGATTGTCACAAATACATAGGTGTAGAGCTGTGAGAAAAAGTGCAATTCATTTCATTACATACACACAAAGAGACCCTGGCAGGTAGGGAAAAGTGACCTACAAGGGTGTCAAAGGAGCTTTGTGTGCTCCCACAGCAGAAACACTTTCACATTCAGACTATGCTTCTGAAACAACTAAAAAGGGTGGAAGTCGATACTGTTTTCCTTTCAGGAACTGCCCCTTTCCCTTATATATGACATCCTTATTGTGTCCTGGATTGTGCAAACTCTAAGATAAAAATGGTTTTATTCAAGGATCTGAAATAACTGTATAAACAGATATAAATATTACTGTCACAAATAGAGAAATAGGAAAACAGGGGTTTTCTTTACAAGCTTTTACAGTGGGGTTTCCCTCCACTGTGTATTCCAAATGAATGCAAGTCCATAAGTAAAAATAGAGTATAAAACCACTAAGCACATAAAGCATTAGCATGCAATCGGCAAGTGGGATGGTGTTTTTAACAGGCTATATCTAACTGAAGTATGAGGCTTGATCATACTAAGTCTATAAAAGGTCAGTATTTTAGTATTATAAATTATACTATCCTGAGTGCTTTTAGTCTTGGCCTCCTTAAGAATCTTTGTAGAGCTATTGTAATTACAGGGCTGTGGACTGGCCAGTTTACTAAATTGCCAACTCTGCTGCTTGCAGATGTTTGAGGCAGGTGTTCTGTACGGACCAGGGAGTTTGCTTTCTTCTGCTGCATGTTGCACTGGAGGTCAGAGGTTACACCTCAATGGCAAGGTCTCAACTGCATGGCAAGTCTCAGAGGTCTTTGTTAGGGGAGAAAAAGAATTCAGTCTCCTTAAAATTTATGTACTGCAAAAGATAACTGCACCTGCAGACTGCTGCTTTTATTGAAAACACATGGTGGCTGTTGGAAGAAACATAAAATGCTACTCTTTAGTTCCTGTTGAGAATATGCAGGGACTCCAGATGATCAGTATAAGACCAGAGATGCTTGAATGATTCATGATTCAATAGTACACAGTTCTGGTATAAAGTGTATGGTTTTGTCACACGCAGGGATTCATACAAATACACATGTATTTAAAAATTGACTTTGGCTAGCATTGTATTGCCATCAAACAGTTGCCCCACTTAATATAATGTATGCCAGCAGGCATTCCCAATGACCCAGCTAGTTCATAATCAGAAAAGGTTAGTCCAGTCTTTCCTGGTCACCTGTATTTTAGCTTTGTTACTTTCCAAATGGAAAGAGCAAAGATAGATTCTTCTAGATGCAGGAAATCCTATAAAGTGGACCACCCTTATCAGAGACTCTTCCTTCTTGAAAAGACCACTGTAGGTTTACAGGATAAAAACCTACTGGAAATAACCTCCAGCAAACACAAAATTTTTGTCAGTTCGTGTTACATTAGTCAGGTATAAATGATATACTTATGGAAGGGGGTGGAAATATCTTTGTGTTTCTTAACTTCTACTGACATATGTGGCCTTGGTACTGCTTTCAGCAATGACTGTTGGGGCCGCAGCACTAATAATTGCTGAAAGTTCATAAAAAAATAGGACAAACACGGAATAACATCACTCACTTGAATCTCTGAGGACAAGACTTTCACATCACTTGTTCATCAGAAGGAGCTCTTATAGATTAATTTCTACTACCATGTAGGAAACATCAACATTCAGTCCTGTGTTCATGTGATGCTCAGAGTGTTCTTCATGAAAATTTTGTGTGAAATAATGATGCAGGTTATGATGCAACAAGAAGTTTATTATGCCATTGCATTATATATGCCTTATACACTATATACAGTTGTGTAAATGATGTGCAGTAAAAAGGTATAAAATATATATAGAGGGAACCTAAATAGAATTTTTAATTCTGAAAAATCTGTGTATTGCAAACAGCTATATGTAGTTCTCTAACATTCGTATTTTTCATGGTTTAAGAGAGCAGAAATGTGATACAGAACATGTAATTTCATAATTTGAAATATTTCTAAACTTCTAACCCCACAAGTATTTTCCTGATAATTTCAGAGGTGAAGCATTTTCGTCTATTTTCTGTTTTCTTTTCTTTTTTTTTTTTTTTTTTTTAATGAATAGTTAATCTACATAATCACATCCAGAAATTTATTTTAAGTCCTGGTTATGAGATAACTATTTTCAATAGGAGATGAATAGGACCTGTGTCACAGGCTGGAAAATCCTGCACAAAACCCAACGAAGAGTATGTATAATCTGAATGATGTTTTTCAGAACACTTAATATTCACTTCAGCTGCATTCTGCTCATGGAAGTTATGACTTACTTCCAATCCCTAAGCCTTGATAGAGAAACAACACTGAATAGTGTTTCATCCAGTTTTTGGTAAAACATTTATACATTATATCACACAGTGTACTGTTGAATGTTATCAAGACTTCTATAGTCATATTTATAGTCATATTTACCTTGACACAACATGGACCCTTACACTGCTCCACGTTGTCTACGAAGTCTCTGATGGAGGATAAAATCCTGCACAAATATTGTCTCTAAATAAAGTATGAGGGAGATGATTAGTGCAAAACTGGATTCAGAACTGACATGCTGAGTAAGAAGCCACCTAAACTAGGCCAACAGCAAACCTTAAGAACTGGGTGTTTCTTAACCCTATCTCTTTCTGTAATTTCTGCTTTGAATTTCTAGCAATGAACCTTCTACAGACTGAGATGGCGTTTAAAAATTAACCAATATTGGGGGATTTGCAAAAAGCAATTTTAAAAATTTCAGACAAGAATAGAAGAGTTTGGGTTTTTTACTGCATCTATACTTGTAGCACTCATCCAGGGTATGGGAAACCTAATTCTATTACCTTTTCTACCTGAAAAGATTCTCACCCATGCTTTTCACCATCATCCTGATTTGAGTTAGGTTTTAAAATAAGATGTTTTATAGATCTGAGTAATTTCAAAGATCATGTGTCATAGTGGTTTTGGCCACTCCTCTACTCTTCCTCTGGTGAATGTCTTTCTCCACTGTGTTAACAGTGGTGCACGTATCAAGTTTTAGTTTTGACAAACCAGTATTTTCTGTTTAAAGTCTGTTTTATCAAAGCAATTACAGCCACCTGTTTCCCCAAATCCTTTGTTACATTTCGGTCTGATATGGAATCTGAGCAGGGCAGAAAATCACTTTTTTTAGTTTTACAATCTGAAAAGAGTAAGAATGGGTAAACAGGACAAAACAGAGACACAACTGAGTGTTCTGCCACTAACGTGACACAGCTAATGAACGCTTGGAGCATATTTGCATTGGTTGCATTAAAAACTAGGGTATTAACTCATCCTGTTAAAAGGTAAAGCAGTAAAATTGTGTTCATAATTTCAAAATTAGACATGTGTGACACATTTGCAAGCACAAATATTTTAGTTAGCTTGCTAGACTCTGCTTACTATTGTTATTATGGTGCTTATGTTCATTTTATGTTTTACTGCAGCTCATATATGATCTGTCTTAGGGAATATCTTTTCTGTTACCCATCTTGTGTGTTTTGCTCAGGCTGCTCAATTATTTGAGTCTCATTTTAGGACACACATATAAAAATCCTAACATGAATCTGTCACCACTGGCAGTATGAATCTGAATGTTTTAAACTTTTTTTATGTCTCAGATATTTTAATTTGAATTGGGATACACAGCATTTCAAGCATCAAGAAACTTTCTGGTTTTCTAATTATCTAATAAATAGAAGTATCATTCAGGGGGGTTAGCACATGACATTAATACTATGCTGTTTCTTCCTATTTTTAAAGAAAATGCAGTTGAACAATGAAAGAATAAAAAATATTCCCAATGTTATTGTATTGTTTTAGTCACACCTTCTGCAGGGGGTTTTGAGTAATCTGCACTCCTAAACAGGATGAGAGACTTTCCTGTGGGTAAGATTTGGTGTTAAAGTAGCGTGGTTTTTTTTTTTCCCCTGTTAAATAAATGCAAAGGAAAAAAGAAAATGCATTCTTTTTAACTAAAAAAGACATTTTTGATGAGCAGGGAAAAAAACCCAAACTATAATCTCTTTCAGAAAATATAGCACAAGTGACTTTTATCACATAGCCTGCTGAATCAGGTCCTCAACTGTTCTGAGAACGACAGTGTGATTGGTACTTTTCAGTTTTCTTTCTCAGGGCACAACTGCTTCTTTATAAATTGCCTGAGATCTATGAAAATCTAAGAGTCTTCTTCCTCAGTGTTGCAAATAATAGCAAGGTGGATATAGATCACCCCATCCCAAAGATTAATTTTGATGTGTGGAGAGCCCCATTTGCATGAACTTCCTTCTAAGATATTGTGGAAGATGCCCAGGACAGCCAGTCAACAATCTCCCCTTTAATTCTGGCACTACTTATTCAAAGTAGTGACTTTTCAAAGTTCTCTTGACGTCTGGGCATACTCAGGTCTGCAGGATGAACTTGTGTTATGCCAATATAGTTCCTCACCCTGTGCCTCATGTGTTCATCATACTTGTCATCAGTCCTTTAACAAAAAAAACTTGGATGTGTGCCTGCTGGTTTTACCTCTTTTCCTGGCACCATGAAATAACATCATCTCTGAGCAAGGGAGACTAGACAGTAATGCCTGTCAGGTGCTGTCTAGCCACAGCTTAGATTTTCTGGCATGTAACAAACTGCAGTCACCCTCACAGACATTGCATTTGAACAGACAGATTATCCATTCTTTGCCACAACCTACTACAAGTCAGCAGGAACCTAGACAAGCTAAACTGTGAGCACCAGACTCCACTAGCAGCAAGAGAGGTGTTTCTGGCCAGTGAATGGAACTACCTATGATGGGGTAGCATCAGGGTTAAAGACACCCTTATCAAGCAGATCCTTCAGCTCCAAGACTGCACAGAAAATTCTCACACTCTCTTCTCCGTTATTCAGTGACACAGTCTACAAGAAAGGCTTCTGCCTCAGACGTCTGATACCTAGATTTTTATAACTTTTTTTTTTTTACTAAATTGGAAGTTAAGGTCAAGAATAAAATGGATGTACACAAGAAGTGTTTACATTGATAAGTTTCCACACTGAGACAAAATTTTAAGTGGCAGAACATTCAACAAACTTCTGTGTGCAATTCTTTCCACCTGCAGCTCTACCTCTCTCCCCAGTCTCTATTAGTGTCCAGATCCTGACTAGCTGAGGATGTCAGTGTCAAAGGCTCTTCATTTGTCACATCCATCTACCTTTGCCAAAGCAGTCACAGACCAGTGTCATTTCCATCTCTCTCTCCTGGACAACAAAGTTTCCATGCACATGTCATGCATTATAACTCATCAGATTCAGGTTTTCAGCAACATAACATCTCTTGCAAACAATGGGAGAGAAGGAGGTAGTCCCTTGAGTATGGGTTGCAGAATATGAAAGGTCCCCATCTCCTACCTCTGGAAGTTCTCCAGATAAACAGATCCTAGACCATCACTAGAACCAATGCTATGATCAGTGTGTAACTTCTAATACTTCTTACTGGCATAGTTTGGACTTCTTCGCCTAATGTCCAGGGAACACTCATATTCCATGGTAGCCCCTGGTCTTTCTAGCTCCAAAATATCACAAGAAAGTCTGGTTTGCTGGGTGACATTTGGCTAACTGCACATGCAAAGTTAATCAAAGCTGTGCTGCTCAGACATACTGTTTCTCACAAAGCTGTACAGTGTAACCTGAAACAAAGTGTCAATCTCCATCATGCTGTCACAGACAATAGATCTCCAGTCTACGTGAAGTTACTTAACGTATTGGTGCAAAATTCACGCTTAACCACAAGAATGAGTAGTTTTGATGGAGACATCTTCTCATACAGCTAGACCCAGAATTTACTCTTCACGCTGCAAAGAGCGGAAGGAGTCATGAGAATTACCCAGCTGGGAAGAGATTCATACTGCCAGCTTAATAGCAGTACATATTTGTACTCTCACTGGCCTTAAGGAAAGAATGGAAATATTTTTGCATGGGAAGAACTCAGATTTGATAACAGCTGGTATGGTTGGTAGATGCTGCAAATAAGGTTGTGGTTCAAAAGAGAACTTTAACAACACCTTAGAAAAAAGACACCTGAGGGGCTCACGGATCAGCTATGTGGCACAATCTGATAGTTAGAAGCTGTTAGCAGCTGAAATCAGCTGCTCACTTTCTGAAGTAGAAGGCCATGACTGGGTTACCAGAGCCAATCACCTGATTTTTTAAGGCGAAACCCCAAAACAAATGTGAAGCAGGGACCACAGGCTTCAGTTTTTCTTATTTTTCCCACATTTTATATGTGATTTTCTTACAGTAACTGTAGCAGGGGCAGCACAGAAGTGTTTTTCCAGAAGAGTAAAAAATTGGTGAAAACCAGTTTGGGCCCCAAAAGATCAGTATATTTTTGCCACTATCCTTTGCATTATCATGTACATACTGAAGGAAAGTCTGTCTAGAAGTCACATATTAAAAATGTTTGAGGGAACCAACATCTGTGTCAGTCTACAAAAGAAAGATCGCAATAGTTTAGCCTTCTTCAGGAGGACATCTAACCAGGAAATGACACTGCAGTCACTGTTTCTTGCTTTCTTTCCAGAAAGTAAAACAGGATAGCGGTCTGCATCTATCTCATGTCTGATCTATGTCCTCTCCCAAAGCAGCCTTTCCACTTTCCTGGGCAAATGATATTTCATCATGAGTATGAATGCAGATTAGGTATTCCGGGGGACTGTTTTTGGACTCTATCTAGTTTCTCCAACTGGACATACACTATTGTATTACTCAGTAAGTGTGCTGGCTCATTGATTAATCATATCTTTGTCTTTAGTAGCTCATTTATCTGTGTACTAACTCTTACTCTCCTCTCTTTAGTTTGGTCCCTGACAGTTAGTAATATTAATCAGTTATTATATACATTTCCTGACCACTATTCCTAGCCTAGCTTCCAGGCAACAAATTATTCCCTAATTCATTCACAGCGTGATCTATTTTCCATTCAAATCAATGGTAGCTTGAGGAGGCTATTGATGAGAACAATATCCTAAAGACACAACAATTTTAGGTTTTCTTCCAATCACTCCTTTTAAAGTTCTTTTAAAATTGGATACCTTTCAGCACCAACTGAGCAAATCACCTGGACTAAAATAAACAAACACAAACACCACCAGCTGACTTCTGCTTCAACCTCTAAGTTGTTTCATTAATGCAGCCGAAGGACAGAATTCAGGTTTGATGCACTGGAGACTGTTAGTTTAGTTCACACAGTAGGCTAATAATATAGCATGAAGCATAAACGTGCTTGATCTGAATGCAGTTCAGAACAGCCTGGGTTTGATTTACTGGAATAAAGTTCTGTAAAGGTGATATGGATGGACATTGACACTTTAAGAAACTTTGAGCCATAGATAGTTGCTTGTTGAAAAAAAAAAAAAAAAAAAAGTAGTCCTTTATATGGAAATAATATCTGCATTTGAATATAAATAAAATCATAGTTAAGGCTCATTCACATCAGGTATCACAGTATAACAAATAGTACAACAATTTGCCAGGATAGCCTTCTCATATAACTAACTACCTTGCTATTTAACTCTACATAGCATTTTAACACAAAGCAGATGCTATTGACATGAATATCTTATCCCAAATCACAACAGGGTTTCCAACATGCCCAACTTCCCAGCAGCAGCCATTAGGGAAAGTAACCTATGATTAATTTCAACAATATGTCAACCTGTGATAAAAGAAAGTGATCCGCCAAATCCAACAAGCTTATGTGTTATGAATGAGTATGTGTGTAAAACCTGCTGAGACACATGATTTAAATGAACTGACACATGGGTGTGCCAGCCAACTAGGAATTGCAGTGTAGGAGGTCTTTCTGAGAGCTTTCAGCAAATGTTATTGTAATACTGTTGTGCTGCCTTGAGGGCTTGGAAAAAGCTTAACATATCTTTGTAGAGTGAAAACAATGATAAGATGAATGAGGTATAACAGAATCTTAAGAAGAAAATCTCGTGTTTGTTTCATAACTCAGAAAGGGTGTGATGGAGTCTTTCTGCAGCAAGCTTTAGGTTAGAAGTCAAATGTACAAAAGAAAAAAAGGCTTTCTAGAAATGGGGTAAAGAAGTTTTGTTTCAATGCTTACAGCCACAGGAAGTCCCAGTCTGTATGAGCTGCATATAGTGATTTTGGTATTTCTGATCAAGAGTGAAATATGTAACTTCGGTAACTCTGAAATATGAAAATGCAGTAACTGAAAAACCATACATATGGCAAATGCATTAACATTTAGATGCATCACTATAGTTCTATGATGTACCTGCTTTGCTCAGGAAATCATAGCTTGTTTTCCTAGGTTAACAACTTTTACTTCAAAAAGTAAAAAATTTTCTTCAGGTCTATTCTCATTCTGTCCTTACCCTCTGTTTTTTCTTGTTTTGTGGTGGCCTGACTACTTGATCAGCAAGCAAAAAACTAGAGGAAGACGGATAGGGAAACTCTGATGTCCTCCACTTCCCCATCCTCCACCCCCAGAAGGAATAATTATAGTTTATAAGAGGAGTTAAGAAACTTGTTCATCTTACTTTTATTAAAGTGGTTGTGTGCCACTATGGCTAAAAAGTACTTTCTAAAAATTCGTAAGTAGAAAGAACAATTTACAAACCTGAAAAAGTTCTAGCAATGAGAGCTCTGGATTTATGGACATGCCATGTTATCTTATATGTAGAAGCTGCACGTTACTGGCTTCATGTCATGTGAATATGTGTTGTTTTGACTGTTAAAGAATATTACAGAAGGACTGAGACCAACCACTGACAGCTACAGCTTCACTTCCTGCTATCACCAGAATCTTTGTCATCTTGATTGCTTTTGAAAAACAATGATATTGTATTTGGCTAAACAGAGGCACTCCTGAACAAACTTCAGTGTTCCTTCTGTCTTGCTGAACTGAAATGGAGTCGATATTCTGTCTTGATTGAGAATAAAAACGTTCACCTAAGGAACATTTTGAACTTACCTTTGCTGCACTGGTACAATCCAAGACTAGTAATAATTGCAAACTTTTTCTGATTTGATCTTGACTGAATACCAGACATTTCAGTATCTGATACTTTGATGTAGCATATGTATGATTACTTTTTGTGTGCTGAATTTAGACAGCTTGATTCATCTTTATTGCTTTACATTTCTTGGGAACTTCTGTTTTCTTTTGAAAGTCTGGCTTTCTCACTATATCTGACCTTAAACTTTTCTGATCATCTTCCTTCTAGAAGGAATTGTAGTTTCCATCTGATCAGCTGGACTGAAGCAAATTGCTGTGCCTTTGCAGTTTGAGATAGTAGGGTAGGTAAGCCATGTTTATGTCTTTGATTTAGTGCCTTGGAAAAAATAAAACATCTCTGATAAGGTCTATAACACTGCATATAATATTTTAGGATCCTTAGCAGCCTATCAAGTCTTACTGAATGCCAGATATTTCCAGAAACTGAAATCAGTGCTGTTGCTTGTCCATCCAGTTAGGCAAGGAAAACATACATCCAGTGATATGATTAATGCTTTGATTTGATATAAACTTTCATTTGGATACTTCATGAACAATTTCTGAAGTATGTATACACAATGATATTTTTAATAGATTCCTGGCATAAAAAATCCATAGCAATGTGAATATTTAGCTCTTGATTCCTTTAGCTGTAATTTTTTTGGTAACACTTTGCTACCAAGCCCATTACTATTAGCTAAATTGTATAATTGTGTCTTCAACAATTTTAGATAGTTAATATTATATGTTTTATGACTGCTATATTTCTGCCAATGTGCAAGTTATCTTATACAAGTCGATGAATTAAGGAAAATTAATGTTATCACTTATGTATCATAGACATAAAACCACTTTCCTTTTGCTAGAGAAATCTGTGTTATTTGATCTGCCATAATTACATGTATCTCTTTCCAGCAATTGCTCAAGAATAATTTCTTGTCATTTTTCAGAGCCACTGTTACTATTATGTCATTTTGAATGGCAAGAATTTATCTCAGTCTTCTTTCACTCACTTCAAAGTATCATAAATGTGTTATCCTGACTACAAACCAATCAGTTAAAGGAAGTGGTAGCTGACTTCTCCATTTACTGAGATATTTTTAGGTTTTTTAGGACACGATCTTGCAGTTCAATTCCTTTTTTAGCAGTGTGATATATACTACCTAGTGCATGCAATGAAAGTTCTTGTTTTCTTGCCGTTTTTCTTTTCTGAGAGCGGTAATTCAGGGGTTGGAGGGGTTTTGCGCGTGGTTTTGTTTTTCATTTTGTTTTGTTTTGTATTTAGGGGGGCTAGGGGGGGCTTGGGGGATGTTTTTTGTTTGGTTTTTTGTGGTTTTGATTGGTTGGTTGGTTGGATTTTGTTTGTTTGTTTGTTTCTTCAAAATGTATCAGTATTCCTTGGTATATATATATCACTGCTCTTCAAACTATCTTTAAACTACCTTTCCAATTATAATCAGACCAAGAGGATGTTTTCTATTTGTTCACAACCAAAAATAATTTGTATTCAAAACTACAGCAGAATCTATTCACAAATTTCAGAACTACACAGTTTAGAGTAGAAACAAATATAGACAGTGGCTTTACTTTTAGTGTCAGGCACAAAAAAAAAAAAAAAAAATGAAGGTATCTGAGGATTTCTAACAGACTGAGATAACTAACATATGATTATTGGAAATACCTAGAAGGAAATTATGTTGCGTATCATTTTGACATCCAGAGGAAGTTGATCTACTTATTTTAGAATTATTTTCCTTCTCATTGTTTACTCATATTTTAAGTGTTCCAAATCACTATGAGATTATGAACGTTTATTCTGACTTTCAGTTGGTCATTATCCATTTGATAAGATTAATCTGGGACTAAAGAGTGCAATACACACAACATTCAAAAAACTGAAACATTTGCCTGGTGCCATGATCTAATTTAGGACTTTGGGAGACAGGAAAAAGACAGGAAGACTAAAAACAACTTCCGAACTTGATGATACTATAAATCTTCTGATTTCAGGTTTTGGTTATGTAACCCCCTGTAATAGAGAAAGGACTAGTTAAAACCTGAAACGGTCCGTTCCCAAGTCTTTTTTTCTGTAATGTTTTCATGAGCTTTATCAAACCAGAGGAAGAGGAACGATAGCTTTTCTTAGCTGTAGAAACACAGAAAGGCTGAGAAAACCATGTATAGAGTTACAAAGATTTCACAACCTTTGCAATAGAAGAGAGATCATGAAGAGAAAAAGTAGGGGAAGGAGGCATGATCTCTAAGCAAGGCACCTCTCAAAGGGAGCCTAATTTTCTGAGCTGTTTCCCAACCATGGAAGCTGAAGTTCCATCTATATTGCTAAATAAAAGTCCAGGGATTGATCTTTTGCTGAAAGGCAGAGTGCTGCCAGCTGGCTGTGGTCCACAATGTTTAGGGCTAACCACCTCTGTAAGAAATTTGTCTTGGAGAGAGCAAGCTGCAGTATTCCAAAAAAGGAGCCAGGAAGTGTTGTTAACAATTAGGCAGTAAGGATGCTATGGTCCAGTACTGATCTCAGTCTCTGGCCCTTTTGTAAAGCAGTACAGAGGTATCTAGAGAGATCTTTGGCCTGGCTTTATCCACTGTGAGCCATCTGACTCTCCAGAGGAAAGAAAAACATTTTAATCAAAGATCAGTATCAGTAATTGTCCTGGGTTCAGCTACGGCAGTCATTTTTTCTCCTTCTTAGTAGCTGGTGCAGTGCTGTGGTTTTGACTTTCAGTCTGGGAACAATGCTGATAACACCGATGTTTTTAGTTGTTGCTAAGTAATGTTTACTCTGACCAAGGACTTTCTCAGTCTCATGCTTTGCCAGAGAGGAGGGGAAGCCAGGAGGAAGCAGAGACAGGACACCTGACCCAAACTGGCCAAAGGGGTATTCCATACCACAGTACGTCATGCCCAGTATAGAAACTGGGGGGAGTTACCCGGAAGGCCCAGATCGCTGCTCGGGTCGGGCTGGGTATCGGTCGGCGGGTGGTGAGCGGTTGTGTCCTTTTCCCTTGTTATTCCTCTTATCATTATTATTGGTAGCAGGAGTGGTTTGTATTATACCTTAGTTACTGGAGTGCTGTTATCTCAACTCGTGGGAGTTACATTCCTCCAATTCTCCTCCCCATCCCTCCGGGAGCGGGGGGAGGAAGGAAAAGGGGGGGGAGTGAGCGAGCGGCTGCGTGGTTCCGGGTTGCCGGCTGGGCTTGGACCACGACAGTAATATATAACTAGCTCTTGTTTGAAAGTCTGGGTCTAATGAGCTGCATTAATTAGAATAAAAATGAAATTTGTGTATTGTTTTGATTTTAACCTAATTTCAGGAATGTTTCTTACGCACTTCTTGATTTAGAATGTAGTTTTTCTGTGTTCTTATTGTTTTCACTGTTATAAAACAGATAATGTTGAAAGACTTGAGCTGACTCCGTGCTTAGGTATATGTTTGATTTTCAAGTCTTCTTTTGAATGTAGTGAGAATATTAAGAAATATTAACCACTTTGCTGGATTGGGGCCAAGATTAACATGGCTAGGTAGACTAAGCTATTTTTTACATAAGCTTTCATAGTCTTTCTCTGTAATGTTGAAAATGAACATCAGCCCTGGCTAAGTAGACTACAGACATTACACAGTGTACCACAGCAGGAAGGATAAGTTGAAGGTTGTCATTTTGCCTAATACTGAACAAAAACAAAGGCTGCTTCTAAATGCTTGAAGTAACAGGACCATCATAGATCTCAAATCCAGCTTAATCTTCTTTGGCAGACTAATGCTTTTCTAAAGGCATACAATCAAAGGACAAGAAAGAACATATAGACTTGAATTTGGACCCCTATGAGTTCCGTACATAATTTAGCAGATGCATTTTTCTTTTACATATTCTTATATATAAGAAAATACACTATTTATTTAAGACTTTCATTTGGTGATTCAGTAATTTTTTTTTCTGTGTTTATTTTTTTGTTTGTCCACAAAGCAGCTTTTACCAGCATTTTTCTCCTGATGAAACTATCTTGCCAGTGTTTTTCCTGAAGGACTGTGTTTTCTAGTGCAAACTATGGCAAGCTGATTGTAGGCATATATTACAAAGCTAGAACTTTCAAAAGGAGAATTTTGTTTCTCAGTCTTGAAAATAATACTTTTGGTAAATTTTTATTAAGGGTCACAGATTTTATTATTAATTCCCAGTGGCTTGTGATCAATAAGGAATGGGGCCACAGTGCATTAGGTGCTATAATGCCTTCCCAAACTTTATTGCAGTCCAAATAAAAAAGAAAAGAAAGATCAAAAGAATGGAAGCAAAACACACTGAAAGATTAGTATTGTGGCAGACAACATATATATATGTATATAATTTCAGGAAGGTAAATTCTAGGAAATTATTACTTAAGTGTTTCAACAAGGAAAAAGGAGAAGAAGGTTATACAAATTAACGAAGAAAGTAGTAGGGAAAAGAAATAGGTCAGAAAGGGACTGCTGGAGTGAAGCCAAACCAAAGATACTCTTAGAAGAGACATCAAAGAGAACTGAACTGAAATGCCTCAGCACAGTGGAGCAGCCCCTACCAGACCCACAGACTTTAAGTCTCTGCTTTATCTGATTGTGCACTCCTCCTAGGTCAAATTGGCAAGTAAATGCTTCTTCAACTAATCAGCTTTTGAACCACCTATGTGTGAAATTCACATTGTCTTTATATTAGACAGAAATGTCTTTATATTAGAGGGGAAATCATTGAGGTCAGTTCTCCACAGTTTTGATTAACTTTATTTTGTTTAGCCATTGACAGTTCCAGTACTGAAAAACATCATGCTTGCCTTCAGTTTGTGGACTTGGTTCAGTTGCAGGGTTGCAGATTAGGGAGTTCATATACACATTGACATGATCCTTGCCGTAGTTTATTTTGCCAGTGATCCATGTTAGTAGATCATTTTGCCAGTGATCCATGTAGGCACAAAGTGATATGATCATTAATAATTTCTGTACATTTTGCAAACAATCCATTTACATTGTAATAGTCCATTGTAAGGACAATTAATGATATACTTTGATTTTATCAGTATCTAGAAAATGGTAGTAATGGGTTTAATATAAGAAATATAAAAATTTCACTTAAATGTTTCTGTGGTTTTAATCATGTCATGCCATAGAAAAATAATAAAATCTGCATGAAATAAAGCTCATTTCAAGACATACAATACAGGAAATATTAAGTATCTGTCCTTCTTTTCATGATATTTGTTCAAGTCTTGCAAGGATTTGGAAAAGGCTGTTTGGTTTTATATCTTTACAATCTAAATTATTATTATTACCATCAAAGTAATTTATATTAAATCTTTTTGTACAAATTCATTGTGATGAACCTGGTAGGACGAAAATACACAGAGACATGCACATATTTGTTGTCTTACATAAAACATATAAACTATTGGCCATTTTGACTTCTAGTGGGAAATACTTAAGTGAGTTGGTTACTTTTTGAAATGGGCTGTATTTAACTGAGGACTTTTAAAAACTCTACTCAGTAAAATGAGGACACCAACACACTAATCTAATTTAAGTCACAATTTCAAAAGACTAATAAAGTGTACATACCAAATTTTATGCATGACCCAGATCCTGTCTATGCAGACCTATTTTCTAGTGGTAAAGATCTGAACTGGTCATTATGGAGGGCTATTCAGATCCTCTTCAGCTGCATTCAGAAATGTTACTTACTGAAATTAATGGGTTTGATAGAGTTTTTCTGATGTCTTTTCTCACACTTTTGGAAGATGTGATTCTTATATTAATTAGATATGTCTGTTAAGTGAATACAAAGTTTTATTGTTTACTTTATGGAACATGATGCTCATGTCATCTTTCTGTAACAGTCTTGTTTGGGATTCAAATTATGTGAATTAGTCTCATAAAATAAATGCAAAATACTTCCATCTGATCTATGGTGCCAATTTAAGAAAGAATAGGTTTTGTTGGACTACATTATTCTTACCTGTGTGCATAGCCTTGTGTGGATTTATAAATCACAAAATCACAGAATAATTTATTTTGGAGGGGACCTCTGGATGTCATTTAGTCCTATCCCCCTCTTGAAACACATGAAGTTGTTCAGGTCTGCGTCAAATCTTGATGACCTCCAAGGAGGTAGACCCCAAAGCCTCTCTGAATAACCTGTGCAGATGTTTGAACATTGTCATGGCAAAAAGAAGTTTTCCTTTGATAATCATAATCTTTCATAATCTTCCTGCTGCCAGATGTATATTGCAAAATTAGTCTGTATCTTCGACATTAAATGTGTTGAGGACTATCCTAAATTGCTAAGGACAGCTGGTGTGGAACAGACCATGTTTGCAACATTAAACAATCTTGTCCTGCAGAAGTAGGAGGTTGTATCCAAACTTTGTTGTGAATGGCTCCCAGCCCATGTCAACATCTAGTCCAGGGAATGGTTAAGGAGACAAATATGAAGGCAAAAGATGTACAAACAACATACCAGGGATTCTGTTTGTTTAACAGTACAGATCAGATGCCAGTGCTTACAACCAGCACTGCTTAATTTAAGTTGCTGTTCCATAGCTCCATTTAATTTAATAATACGGACAGGACCTATAATTCTATAAGAAATAAGAAATTGTAGTATGTAACCTATATTGGGGTGTCACATCTACTGGTAGGTGTATATAAGCCCTCTTTTAAGTACTGAAAGACTGCAGTAATGTCTCTCTGGAGCCTTCTGTTCTCCAGGCTGAACAATTCCAACTCCCTCAGCTTTTTCTTAGAGGATATGTGCTCCAGCCCTCTGATCACTTTTGGAGTGGGTCCCTACTCCGGACCCTTCCCTGGACCCTCCCCAACAGGTCCATGTCTTTCCCATGTTGAGGACCCTAGAGCTGGATGCAGCACTCCAGGTGGGGTCTCACAAAAATGGAGTAGAGAAGCAGAATCACCTCTCTCAATCTGCTGGCCACGCTTTTTTTCATTCAGCCCAGGGTACGATTGGCTTTCTAGGCTGCAAGCACATTTCTGCTCTTTCAGGCTCCTTCTCAGCTGCTGCTGACTTACCCCTGTATTTTGATAGGATTTTTTCACAGAGACAGTTGCTGCAATTGGGCTGTGTTTTTAATGTTTGCACAACTTTATCTATATCCACTGTCAGACACTGATACATGTAGATATATGAAGTTTACAAAACTATCCCTGTACAATGATGTCTTCATGATCAGATATGTGAACTAGATAAAGATCTTGGGAGAAATTTCATGGATTGCCTCTTAGCACTTATCAAAAAACTTCTTCTAAATGCAGCTCTTTTAATATTGCCAAACATTAGTAGCTGAGAGTAGGGTGATCAACCAGACATGAATTTTTATTTTTCAGAAATCGACCAAATTGATGAAATGTAATTTCACTTAGTGGGAAATACACCACTTTTAGATGTAGCCTGGTTTTAAAATCAGAGAAGTCATCATGATAAATGAGTGATTAAGTTATATACTGCAATTTTCATTTCTTAGGGGACTAGTCGTTCAGATCTCAACTAAATGAATAGGTTGTTAAAAGTCATTAAAACCTGTAGGTTTTTAATGACTTGTTCCTGAAATTAACTGAAGGAAATAATCTGTTTTCAACTATTGCTTTCATTAGCAGTTTTATGGGAGACAGACTTGAAGTGAAGCTCCTATTTCAACTCATCTTAATTCTGTCTACCTAAAAGACAGATTTTTAGGTTTCTTCTTCCAATAATTTGCCCTTCAGTATCCATTAGTAGGTGATTCCAATAATCTACAGTAAACACCTATCTGAGTAGTTCAAAATGGGCTGTGTTACAGAATTACCTCTTAAATGGTTTGTTAGGTGCAAGAAATTCCATGCTCAAACCAGATTTTGCGGAGAAAAAAAACCCTAAAAATGTTTCCTGGATTTCCAGCATGTTGAGCCGATTTCCACAGTGACAATCAGTAAAATTGCCTTAATACAGCTCTGAAGTTAATCAGGGCTTGATTTTTATCATGGTGAAACCAGAATTTATTTAAATGTATCTTGTAATTCTTTGTAATGATCCTCTTATTCAAGTGAAAATATACACACGAGACTTAGAAAGTTTTTTCTCTGATTCTAGAAGTCAGCATAGAGATGAAGTGATTGTCATAAATAGTTTAATATTTATGTTATAATATGAGCAAATGTCTTCTGGTAATGTATTTCATGTTGCTTTTAATTTGATGAAAGGTAACATCAATCTAGTACTCTATTACTGGAATAATTTTTTTTTTTCTCAAAGCATTTTTTTTGAAGCATACATTATGATAATTATATTAATATGTGTCTAGAAATCACTTGGCATTTTCAACTTTTTGCACTTCTTAAAAGTTTAATATATGCCTCTGTCATTTTCATAACAGAATTTTATCTACCTCAGGGGCACTCGTTTTCTGCTTTCTAGAAAGCGTAGCCTAGCTAAACTTTAATGGTATAATAAAGAAATTAAAAGCTAGGTTCTGTGGTCTATCCTATGCAAGACTCGCATTCAGTTGCTATATTGTCTCTTCAGAGTTTAAAATCTGTATACCTGTGGATCATTCCAAAGAGTAGAGCTCAAGAGCTCTTTACTTTAGCTTTTCCATGGAATTATATTCAGTTCCATGTTCCAGTTTTCTCTGTAGAATGTATATGTGTTCTGAATCTAGAACTGATCCAGAGTCTCTATTAAAGGAACCTTAATAAAAATAAAAACCTATATAAAAGGAAAATTTTAATACCTTAACCTAATTTATTTTTTTCTGTTACTAGCCTATTTAATATAATTAAATCTATATACACGTGTACATCCTTTTTCTATGTATGTCATTATCCATAGCACTAAATTTTAATTTCTGGTTACATTGTAATCTATGCAGCTCACCAAGCAAAACTCTATACCATTTGAACATCCAGCAAACTTTCTCCAGATATCTCTGTTGCAGAGACTCTCTATTGTCTTTTTGCCCTACAATATGCCTCTCAAACGTTCTTAAGTATAAAAGTTCTGTACAGTCAAATCATGTACTACATCTGGGTCAGCATAACCCCAGGCACAGCTATGGGATGGGCAGAGAAGAGATTCAGAGCAGCCC
>NW_009931599.1:3782-66149 GCF_000696875.1 Nestor notabilis | reverse complement strand
AAATATTATAATAAAATACTTATATATGAAACATGAACTTATATTATTAAATGCAATGTATATTGAGGCGTTATATCATTAAATTTAATAGTTATCTTAATGTTAAAATAGTAAATGTGTTGATATACTGAAATATACAAACCTCAAATGTCATTACAGCTTAAAAATATAGGTTCAGCAATTTGATAAAAAAAAAGAGCAGAAATTGATGAAATATCAGAAAGAATAAGCTTTCAGAATTCAGCCTATTACCCACCTATATGCTATCATTCCTTGGTTTCTATTATCTCAGTCCCATTCACATACTAAACAGTATTTTTGCCCAGCACAGTTTCTAAAAAATAAAAGCATAGAACAAAAGCAGCCATAAAACCTGTCTTGTGTCCTTCCCAATACACTTACACTATGAAAAATTACATTATTCGCTAAACAATAGTTCCTTCCTACAAAATATAATGTGTATACTAGAAAATATTCTTTCAGGGTAATTAGTTACCACATAAGCTACCAACAACATATAACCAGGGTCCCTTTATAAAACAAAACAAGAAAGTTATTCTAAGTCTATTAATACATTTTTCCTCCTCCATTAATTCTGACACATATCCATTGACTGTTGATTCAGCTTCAGATATTCACTACATTAATTTTATTTAATTTAGCAAAAAACAAGGTATATCTGAGTTTCACTTGAAACTCCAGGCTTGTTTCTCATCAGATCATTTCAGTTGCGCAGCTCAGTGGCTAGGAAATGGATGGAAAGCTAGGAGACTGAACTGTCTCTCAGGCTTGGAGATAAGAACCTTGACAGAACCTTGAGAACTTCAGTGTCTATGGCAGAGTGAGCTCTGAAGAACAATGTACTAAATACAGTTCAGTGATGCTCATTAGGAACCTATCAGGAAGGTCTAAGAGCAGTGCACAAGGACTGGATTTGAGGACTACAGGAATATCAGAGTACTGAAGAGGCAACTTGGTTCCTTTAGCAAACAAAATTGTACCAGGCATTTATCAAACAACCTTATCAGGCTACCATGAGTACCAAACAAACTGTTAAAGGTCATCTGTGGAGCAAGTCTTATGCTTCTTGTTGACAGCCAAGAAGAAAATGAGCCTTCAAAAGTCTCCAGTCCTGAAGGTCTGAGATATCATTTCTCGAAGACATCATCAAGTAAATTGGCCAAGATTATCCAGGTATTCAGAAATCTGTGAAAGAGACTGCTGAGAGCTGAACCTGATGCTGACGGCACTGGTCCTAAACATCATTTCACAGGGAAGTCTTGCTCTTCTTTTTTTAGTATCTCCTGAATTCACTGCTCTACATAGGCAAGGAATTAATGACAGACACGACTTCTTTCTGCTAATTCACAGTTGTTTTCAGTGAGAAATTACAGACCATTTGCTCATCCCCTCATTATCATTTGAGTTGGACACGAAAGAGCATCACATCTTGATGCTACATCAATACTGCCACTGCTGGGTAGACAAAATCAAGAAATAAGGCAGAAGTCTTTGAGAGGATGGGGGGTCTCTGAAAAGCTGAGTAAGCCTTTAGTTTTCAAGTCCATCACTTCCCTTAGCCCATGTGCTTAAGAACTCTTTCTCTAGTGTTCTCTGGCAATTATAGTAATAAGGAAGAAAGAGGAGTGACTAATGAATAACATCTACAAAGAATACTCAATATGCTTGCGAGGACAGTGAAAGGAAGGATTCCCAGAGATTCTGCTGGTTCTGGAACACTGACTGAAGCTCTAGCTGCAGATCTGCAGAGACCTACCCCGATCATGCAACATGCAGGGGCCTCCCATGTGCTGAAGATGTTGTCCAGACAGGATGAAGAGAGGGTGGTCTTTTAGCTGAAGAGGCCTGCTTCTAAAGACCAGTTGCAGTCCAGACACTTCACTGTTAAATGCTTCTAGAGAAACATTTCCTGCTTATTGAATGTTAACACCTTAACCCATAGCAAACTGAAGGTTTTCCTGAGGTGAGAAAATGCCTCTCACAAGATAAGCTGTATTTAAAACCCTCTATGGAATGGCATGGTAAGCAAAAAACAAATAAACAAACAAAAAAAACCCAAAAAGGAAGTTACAAGCATCTGAGAGGGGAAAAAAAAAGGAGGAGAAATAATCTTGAAAGTTAGGATTTCTCTCCTGAAAATTAACAAATAAGAGGTGAGGAAAAGAAATAACTAACTAGGAGAACTTGGTAAAAATAGGAAATAGTACAAAGAAAAGACAGAAAGAGGGGAAAGGCTACTGAAGGTTCGATGTTAACTGAAAGTTGTTTTCACTAACACGAAAGGCACTCCAGCTTTGCAAATACAGTTATACAGCATTCTCTATACAGACTTAGAAGACTAATAAGGGAAATGACATCTTGCTATGACTGAATAAAAGTTCTGGTCTAAATGCCTACAGTATAAATATTCATTAAAGGAACATACTCAGAACAAGAAATGTTCTCCTCCCCAGGTGGAGGTGTCAGAGACCAGGGCCAAGAAAAAACCCCACCAGTTGGGTTTCTTATGTGACATCGAGATTCGGTATACAGGGAACTGCTGAATAAAAGGAAAAGCAAGATTGGTCAATAGGTGTGAACAAAATGAGGAGGTTGCATTCACAGAAGAGAACTATTTACCCATCTTCTAACAATGGCACAGCTGCACAGTGCTATCAGTTGTGTTTCATGTATGCTGGAATGCTATAGCCTGACGTACACCAACATATACCAACTCAGGCAGCACTGGTGTACTAATTATCTGCAATATTGCTGAAAAAAAAAGGTAAGCAATATTGCTTCTTCAAAGCAGATACAATCAGCAAGCAAGAAATACAGGGAAGACTGGCTAGGATACTAAAACAGCTGTTGCTGTTGTCCAGAGAGTTTCTGTTGCCACAGTGCTAAGAAAAGCTGTCAGAAGACAGAGCCTTTTATGAAGGTAGAGAAGACTGGGAACAGACGGGGGAAAAAAATTACTTATTGGCAATACTGTATGTTGTAGCAAGACAGAGTGATGTGTTTTCACGCTCCAGGGAGAAAGGCAAGGACTATCACTCAAAGTGGAAATATATATTTCGTTCTTTCATCTTTACTTCTTTTAAAGGTCAAAAAATTTCTCAAACCGAACAATTTAAAGCAACACATCAAATAAACCATGAAAAGATTGAGAATTTGTATGGAGACACATAGCAGCTGCTGTTGACATACTTGTGTAAAGATCTTTTCATTTTATATTAAAACACAGGAAAACAGAAATCCTGTCATTTAATAGGTATTGTTTCTGCATGCCTGTCCTACTTACACATAGTATCCAAGAGCATAGAAACATAGCCCAGTTAAGGTTGAAAAGACCTCCAGAAGTCACCTAGTCCAACACGCTGCTCAAAGCAGGTCCAATTAGATCCAGTTTTTTGACCAATCCAGTTGAGTCATTAATAACTCCAAGAATGGAGATCTAATGACTTACATGAAAACCTCTACACTTAGCTTTTCTCCATGATGTTTTTCAAGATCATCTAAAATACTTGAAGCTCTAATTTCACCATAGTGCTCTTTGTCCATGTCATATCAGAAGAAAGGTTAAGAATGGTTGGCCTTGAGAGTCATAATGTCAGGAGATTAATCCTCTATTTGAGGGGCAGTAACTGAAAAATTTTAGAGGCAGAAATAACTATGCGCTAATTAGGTCAAAGACCATTCACTTCAATTTGCATAACTTTACCAGCAAAAGCAAAAGCAGTTTTAAAGAAAATGAAGCCCTACCAGAACACTCAGTTGCTGCTCTCAGAGTCAAGCCTTGTTTTGTCTCCAGTTTAAAGGCTGGTTCTCAAACGTACGCACAGACAAAAAGGGAAGGCCCGCAGAGAATCTGGTTGCCAGGGGACTGCTATGAAACCTCGCATGGCGGCTGTGACTCACAGGCAACTACTAAAATTTATTTGCATGTCAGCAGCCCTCACTAACACTGTAACACGCTGGTAACAGTGACACAAGACTTTAGACTAGTTATTTGGGTTTAAGCACGTGCAAGACAAAATTCCCATGGCAGAGTTCCCAAATCTTTTTGAATTTGCAGTGCTGCTACCACAAACAACCAGAAAAGCTAAAAGAATTCTGGAACAAAATACTTTCATGGGTAGTCATGCCTTTGTAATATGATGCCCATTTTTACAGAGCAATCCTTTAACATTTCTGAGAAATAAGGACTGTTTTGCAAAACTTTACTATTTAATTGGAGGATTTTTTTTGGGTTTTTTTTGAAAGTATACAGAGTATAAACCAAGAACTTGCTTCAGTTGGTATAAACACTGCCTGCAGAAAATCTACGAACACCATGATGCTATGTGGAGGCAAGAACAGAAGACTGAAATAACAGGTCCTGCTCACCAGTGTTCACCTTACTTGTAAAAAAATCTGAAAGACCTATTCTGGGCTTGCTGTTGCAGAGTAAATGAGTGCATTTTCCCTCCTCTTTTACCACCCTTGTCATTTCTAACACACATGCCTTTCTGACCATTAGTAAGTCACAAGTTCATGACAGAAACTCCTCTCAAGTGAAAACAGCTTGTTCAGGGCTCATCCCCATGTGTGCACACTTCACGTAGAACCACATTCCTTTTACAAAAATGAGTTCACATAATTACAGTTACATTCCCTTGAAAGCATTGCTCTAACTGTGCTCTACATTCAGCAAGCCATATAACAAATATGGGAGCATTCAATGGTTATTCTTCAATATTTTTTTCTCCTTTAATTGAGTTCTTTCTGTTCTGGTACTGCTTCATCGTGACCTCCTCCTGAGTAGCTGTACACACAGTATCAGGCACAGGCTCTGTACACCAAGAAAACACAGCAAAGGCAGCCAAATCTCAACAGGTTAAGTACTGACACCATGTTGTTGAGTTAGAAGTTGGTATTCTTTAAAATTGAACAACCAAACGATTTGTTTGTTGGGTTTTTTTAAGGTCAAATGAAGCTCACAACTGAAAAAACCAAATGTAAACTGTAAATTTAAAAATAAGATTTTTTAAAACAAGCAAACTAAAATAAATGAATACAATATTACTAAGAGTGACTTGGAAGAGCAGCCACCCTGAGAAAAGCTTTTGGCAGAATGAACCAAGACCTCAGATGATACTCATATACTTCATCCTAATCTGATATGCTCTTGGTTCACTGAAAATAATTTAAATTTAAATTTTCCTTGCTTGTTAATAACGTCCATATTTATGTGCTGTAAAGCATTCCCGTCCTGACTGAATAATTCAGTGTCCTCAGAGTCTTCATCCTCATAACACCCTAAAAGCTTTGAAAGGCTGTCAAAACAGTCACCATACAGTATACCATCAAACCAATAGCTAAATCAATCTAACAAATTAGGCTGTATCACCTATGACCTACAGCATCTGACAGAACTGAAATGCTTTTCACAGTGTAGATGCATATGTTAACATTTAATGTGTTGTAGTCTTACTAATGTCCTAGTGGTTAAAAAGCACCTGTAGTATTGTAAATTCAAAATCCTACCATGCTGGTTCATCTGACAACTTTTTTAAGTTGCTATAACTTAAAGAAAAACAAGCCAGAAACCACCCTTTTCAGAAACACTCCTTCAGAGTTCTAGAGGTTGAGAAGTATTCACTCCCCTCAAATGCACCAACAGAAAAAAAAATGTTGATGAAGGGAGAAGGAGGATGAAAAATCTTCAGCTGTTTGAAATGCTATGTAATAATTACATTCTGGCTTTATTATCTTAAAAGGCAACTACACTTTATTTTGTGAATGACTACAACATTACCAAGAGTTTAAGTTAAGAGAATTAAGCAACCAGTGACATATTCCTCATTATGCCATATTCCCTACTCAAGAATTGCTCTAAGGTTAACAATTACTGATTGACTTCATTAACCACCAGGTATCTTTTTCTGTCATTATTTCACTGGTAACAGAAATAACATGATACTGGAAAAATTCCTAGCTTTCTATCACATAAGACCATGCTAGTCACCAGCCACAAAAGGAGTACATTCAAGGCTCAGCCACAATTCTCTATTGAAAATTGCAAAAGGTGTTCCTACTTCAACCACAAAAACTGTGATGGTAAAATATATTAATTCTAAACACAGTTATTAGGACAACATACTTACTTAGGCTACTCAGTTGTCTGATTATATTTGCCAAGGAGATATTGGTGACACATTCCAATTCATTCTTGATACCTCGGGGCAGAGCTGTGTGGCACAGGTGCCTAGGGTCTATGTTCCTTTTTACCAAGGGCATTCTGAAATGTACCAGAAGACCAGCAAACCTGTAAAGAAAAGAGATAATATACAGTTATAATTTTAATTATGTTTTAAATTCAGATTATATCTAAAGTTAAATCGACTAATCCTAACAAGGTAAAAATACCTCCACAGCACTGATGGAATTCACTGCTCTGTGAGTACTTAAATCTTTTCTTTTTTTCCCAATGAAACACTATTTCATTTTCTCTCTTTAAAACTTTACCTGACTCAGAAGCCAGTGAAGTGACAGATAATTTTTTATAGTTCATGCTTTTTTTCGTTTTCCCTCTGGAAAAAAAGGACAGGAAAACCTTTGTGGTACAAAACCATGAAAGAATTACTTTCTTCTTGCTGGACTACTTCCTTATTAAGGCCACGCAAAGTCCAACAACAATTTCCCTTTATTTTGAGGTCAAAGGCAAACCAGTTGTGTATTCCACCTGAAAGGTAGATATGAACCAGTCATTATGCAATGTCATGTTACTAGCAGGAGTCACTCTTCTAGTCTAAATGTCACTTTTAAATCAGACCTAACGAAGATGTTTCCCTTCCACCTACACTGCTACTGGAAATAAATTCAGCTAAGAACACATCTTTCAAATATGAAAGTCTCATCAGAAAACATGTAGTGCAAAGTCCTCCACGACTCAGAAATCCTACCCCTCCACACCTCTCCAAACACACATGTTAAATTAATCAAGAGTCTTTACTAGATCTACAGACAGCTTAAAAATCATCTCTGACTGTGAATATCCCAGGCTTGTAATTTTCTGCTCCCATGGCACTGATTGGAAGGAGTCTCCCAGGGGGCAATTTATGCCTCTCATCTTACTAATGCTGCTTATTAAGATCTGTTTACTAAAGCTTTCCTTCATGAAGGATTCCCTAAAATTCTGTAATTTTTCCATCATCTGTCAGGTAAAACACTGAATGACCAGTGCAAAGCTCCCATTTGGTACGCAGAGGATGGATATGCTTGCTATTGGCATACCTTAGTCTGCCTTCCCAGTGCAGAAGAGATTAAACTTTCTCTGGACGGCAAGGCAGACAATTTTCCACAAAGCAACCTGCAGTCCTAGTCCCTCCACCAGACAGCCTGCCACAGCTTCATCTGTGCTCTGCTTAGATGCTTTATCTCAAAATGTTCCCAGGATGCAGATAGGGCTTTGTGTTATGCTACAGAATGCATCTTCCCTGCAGTATATAAAGATACATAAAGCCACTGTTATCGTTGGTTGAAACAAAGAGATTTTTTTGGATTAGAGTAACAGAAGGCCATGGTGGTAGATCTGAAATGTTGCTGACCTAGAATGGCATAGGGAATTAGAAGAGTCAAAGATGACTGTAATTCAGTACTTTACTCCCTTGGACTGCTTAGATTTCTCCTTACCACTTTTCTTGAGAGTATACTCTTTCACTGAAGCCATGGCTCACAGTGGAGATACCCAGGCAGGATCCTTAAGTCTACCTGAGAAACACCTCTGCGTTGCCAGGATCTGATTAGACTTCATCTGCTGCATTTTAACAGCACGCCTACTGCCTTCATTTTCTTGAGAGAACAACTGAAAATATTTTATGCTTTTGAGGGATAAAACCAATGAAAATAATTCTTCTAGTCACTGACTTATGCAAAGTTTCATACAGTTCTCAAAATTTTGTAATTTAGTTCCTCAATATTAACAGCAAAGTTATGGAAGTGGGCATGGGGCAGGGGTAAATTATAAGAACAGATTTTTATTTTTGTTTTCTAGGAATATCCCAAATCTTTCTAGTCCCTAAACACCTACTTACTAAAAAGCTAGCAACTTACAAGCTAAATTAAATAAAAAGTGCAGATCTGAACACTGCCTCAGACAGAATCAATGACAAAGTGTATATAATTAAACTGAGAGTTTATTCCTGCTAGTACAAGACACAAATGGAGCATGAAGACATCAAACTGCCCCCACCAGCAGAGCATCTGCTGTCTTAGGAGGCAAAAACCCCCTCCCCCCAGTGACAAGACCCTAAAGAAACTCTCAAGTACAGGCTTGTTGTTATGGTTCCCCAAGAGAAAATAAAGGAACCATTCTGTCACTGTCAAAGAAGCACAACAAATGATATGTGAGCAATGTTCTACAGAAGCAATTAAATATTAATTCCAGAGTTAAGTCCTTTCTTGATTACTGCTTTAATGATACTGTTGTATAAACAGCACAGTAGGCAAGTCTTTTAAAAACAGGTCCAAACAAGCATGCAAAGAAACATCTTCACAGAAAATACAGATCTGGAGTATAAAGGTAAAAAAGAATTCTGTAAATAGCAAGCATAAAAGCAGTTGATGGCTAATGCACTTTTTCTTCTGTTTTATCTTATATAAGCAAGATGTAATTGACGATATTGCTCTCTTTGATTTTATATCATTCATGAAAAGAACTTGCCCAATTTATAGTACATATAGATCATAAAATTTCAGATGTTCAAGTGACAGATTCTTTAAACAACTGTGTGTAATAGTAATAAAAAAAATAAAATAAGCAATTCAAGCCAACTGCTAGCTAGGTTTTAAATAATAGTGTCTGAATGTGTATTGCCCTTTACTGGCCTGATTTGTCTCTAGGATACAACAGTTAACAAAATAGATGAAAAGACACAGCACTGGCCCAAACATTTTCTCCAACAGACATCAAAAGATGCTGCACAAGCAGAGATTAAGCCAGAACTCCCTGACCTCAAAATGTACAACTCTGAACCTGAATAAAAGTCCATTTACAGTAACAGAAATTTTCTTCTTTGCCCTCTCTCAATTCTGCAGAAAATCTATTCTTTGACTGTTTTTTCTCCTCCCCAAACTCTCACAAATACCATTTTCTAATACCTGAATAACACAGTTGTGGCTGTCCTACCCAAAGATACAGTATAACAAGAAAAGGTAGCAGAAGGAACAGTAACTATGATAAAAGGTACAGTTTTAAAACAAGAATAAACTTGGAAGGAAAACAAACAACAGAAGATACAAACTTGACACCTTCCAAATTATGTATCGTGTTTGAAAACTATTCAAAGCCTGAACAGAGAATATTTCCCCATTCCCCACAGAAACAAGAACAAGGAGGCAATAAAGGAAAATATCATTCAAATATGCTTAAAACAAAAGGTACTTCACACAACATTTAATAAACTGTGGAATTTGTTGCCACAGGTTGTCATATACAACTAGAGTACCTGCCGGTAATTTGTCCACTACAGACCACATATTCTTTGCAGTTTGTTGCAATCACTAGATCTTTGTAATTCCTCCCCAGTTGTATTTAGTGATCCCAGCACGGGGAGCAACAGGTGTGCAACAGCAAAGAGAACTTTACTGTAACCAAAAATGTCTTTGCTCTTATAAAATGTCTTTCCTAATGCAGTTCTTGTCCAAAAAGCTGAAAAATTCTGAAATCTGAAATATCCCTAAGGTTAAAAGCAAAGAAAACCCACCAACATACATCCCCACTTCCCACTCCAAAACCATGCATTACCCAAGTCACTCGGGCAGCAAAGGAAAAACTCATTCCTATATCATAAAATCCTGTTACCATGTTGCTCCCAAGTAAGCGTCTGGAAGTGTTCATAACCCCAACCAGGCAGAAGAAAGAAGCAGCTTGTCTGTGTATAAGAAGATCCCCTAGGCTGAAAGGTTAGGTGACACCTCTTCAGAGGCTTACAGTCCTCCTCCTCCTGCAGCACAAGTCTGAGAGCTCTACCTCCCGACAACCCCACTGCTCCCCAGCTCAAAGCTCAGGGAAGGCAAGATAATCTCAAACGCAAGTACCTCCTCTTCCCCACTGTCCCATACAAATCTTTGAGGCAATTTCTAAGAAGTGGCACCAGTTTACACTTGAGTTACCTGAAAGTGCTGTACTTTATAGTGATCTTAAACCAAAACTCCTATTTACAAAGAGATCTCTTTTGCATAACCACTAGTGAGAACTCTTCCACCTCAGTTCCTATGCATCCTTTGAAGCACTCCAAACCCACTTGAGAAGCCAACTCTAATCTTCTTTACAAACCCTTCTGATACTTCAGTTGCACAATAGCTGGCACAACCTCATTCCCACACACATACGCTGCAAGTATGAGTAAAGAATACGAATGTGTGTACATAATGACTGGCTAATGTTCCTGTAAACCTACCATGCTTTGATACATGAGTTTTTAGAAATATGGTAAAATGCTTGAATTACTTTTTTATTGCTTAAAAAACCTGCCAAAACAATGGCACCAATGAAATTTAATTAATATCTTTTTAGACGAATGAACTTACTGAGATTCGACTACCCTTCTTCAAAAGCGAAGTTGTTTAGTTGCTGCACAGCCCTCCAGCTATTAGAGGCCTTACTGGTGACACTCTTCCATCTCTGTACTTCTCAAACGCTGCTGGCAATAGCTAAGAAATCTGCTCTTGGGCAACCCCCTGGCTATAACCAAGACAGTTTCACCCTGCTGCTGGCACTAAGAGAAGGCCCTGGGTAGGAAACAGCTATTATTTTCCCTTCAACTCACTCCCATAGAAGTATTTTAGAATTGCAAGATCTGTGGAAAAATGTTACATCACTACAGGCTTGTGGAAAGTTTGAAATGTCAGTTGTCAGTAATGATTCAGGATTTCTAGCAAGTTGAATGAAAGCACAACATTAAGGTGGGGAAAACTAACTAACTTGCCCAACAGGTTAACTGATAATTAAACTATACTTCAGTTTTACTTTCAGAAGACCAGTGATGTTTCACAATCACATCTCTTTTACCGAAAGTTTACTTCTGATTAGGTTACATTTCGTCCCTAGTAAACTTGACATTTTCTTAGCATTAAAGACATTAATCTGTAATTTTTCTACAATATACCAATAATGCAGCATTGAATGCCCTTGCTTTCATGGAGTTAAATTTAATTCCAACAATTTCTACAGCGTATCTTTATGCCTTAACATTACTATACTTCTTGTAATTTTCCTTTAACAATGTGCCACAGCAATGCCTTTCATATGCCTCATTTAATTGATCACGTTCTAGCTGCTGGCAGAACAGACCACAGTTTGAAATGCAACAATCAATTTAACACTTCCCCCACCCACCCTTAGCAACAGAAATAGAATATACAATAGTCTTTATATTTGCTTCAATAATCATGTATCTACACTGTACAGACTTCGGGACAGAATGAAAGTAGCTAATAAAAATCCTCAAAGGTGTTAATGAATCTGGTAAAATCAGAATTGTATCAGCTAATGAAACAAAGCTCATTCTCTTGTCAGATTTTCTTTTAATTATAGTACAAGACGTTATGTTATACCAGCTGCAGAAAATCCAAAGATAAAGATCTTCTAATACACACCTCTTCTACGAAAAGGCAAATGCGCAAAGACTTCATGCAGTTTGTTTCTCTACAGCTCTTGCTGCAAGATCAAAGTCCAAGCAAAAGCTTTAGAAAAAGCAGACACCAACTGCATGGCATCCTTTGAGAAAGTAGGCCACTACCACCTACTGCTGAGTCAACATAACAATTTTAAAACTCTAAAGGCAATTAACATCCCTTAGAGGATACATCTTGGAACTGACAAGATGACAACTGACATCTTAAACTGACAATTCAACAGCAATGTGTTAAAATAACGGATTTGCAATCCTTTCTGTTATGAACCATGCCACAGAATGGAAGATCTGCTCCTTGGAAGACTTCCCTCAAATCTCAAGTCTTCTGCAATTCACTCTCAAAAATTTTTCCAACTGCAAGGACTAGGAAAAGATGACCTTATGGTATCTATAAAGCAGTATCAAAGGAAATAAATGCAAAATCTACTACTAGAAAGTGATGTCAATGAGTGTAAAATGAACTGTTTACATCTTTAGGCCTTCTGTATTACACTGTCTATTCAGAAAAGTTGCTGCAAGTTTGGTCAAAGTAGGGAGCAATACCTATATAGGGTATATAAGAAAATTTGTAAGTATTTTTTTGCTACTAATCCACAGAGTCATTAAAAAAATTCATTTTATTTGTGGCTACAAATATAAAAAATACTGTTCCTCAAGTAATACCAATAACAGTCTCTCAAATGTTATCTAAATACTTTGGTATTGAACTGAAGATAAATGGGCCACTGAAGTCTCCATCTCAGTTACACTGTATAGGTAAGTATTTGATTTGCAAGATAATAATGAACAGACTTGTCCTGGGTTCAGTAAAAAACTAACTCATAAAATGCATTTGTAATTTTTATTCTGTATGTAATATTGACTGATTTCTGTACTGTTTCAATTGTCTGTGACAATTATTGTTTTCTTCCTATAGAACAATCTGTAATCATCTTAGTACATCTGTCATGTACCAGAAAACAGACAATGAAGTCCAAAAATGGGTGGGACTTGAGTTAGACTCAAATTCTACGGCGTAATTAGACAATGCAAAAAAAATTACTTTCAGCTACTACCATGAGCCAATTTTCTCCCAGATGTGTACAATAAGACCACAATCTCTCCCACATGCATGCACACCTGCACACAGGCAGGTACACTTTTCTTAAAAGCACACAGAAAAAACATTTGAAAATTATGGCTTTGATTATAGACACAAACATTTGCTTCCTTGCCAAAATTTCTAGGTTTCACCTTTATTTGACTAAACAAATGAAAAAAGGGCAATAATGTTTTACACTGGGGAAAAAAAGAAAAATAAATGTTTTCAGCTCTCTATTGGTTGTGGCTATCATGAAACAGTACAGTAAAAATGAAGGCAATTTTGGCAAGCTACAGGTGGGAAAAAAATTAAGTAATTAATTATTCGTACACTGACTTTTAAGAGCTTTATCTGTGATAAATCAGCTTTTCCTAGAAATGGTTATTGCCACTGAGATGACTCCAGTCATGGCAGAACAGCAGAATTCTCAGTATGGATAATGCCACAAATATGACCCCTAGAATCAATGCAGCAAGTACAACTTCATTAACAGAAATAGCAGCTGACACACCAATTCATAACTATAGGGGCTACATCAAGTTTTAGAGGAGGCAACAGCATATTTTCAGTGAGTGAAACATTGCAATCTGGGTTGAATCAATGAAATATGTGTGTAACAAAATACAGCATCATAGCAACTACTTTCTACAGAGTCCAGTCCTCAGGGATTCCATACCACTTCCAGTTCTGTTGGGGAAGACCTTTTAAAGTTGGACTCTGGCTACAGCCCACTGTATAGCTTTGGGCTTCCTCATACACTTGACTGAAATTCCTCCCACCTGTGTCTTGTCTGTGCTATCACTGGTCCCTCTTATCTCAGTATGCAAGTGACAGGGGCTGTCACCATCATTTATGCACTGCTCTCCTCCCCTCAAATTCTAATGAAAGGTTTTTCTGCGATCACATGTACAGAGCAAAAACCTAAGGATCCTGAAACTGAGGAGAGGATATCCAACTTAATATTGGTTTCCTTCCCCCAATACAAGTGCAAAACACAATAGGGTTAAATAAACAGCATGTGGTTTTTGCCAATCTTGTCCCTTTTGTTAAGTAGAATTCCTATTAGTGAAGTGGAATTCAAACAGTAGCAATTTAGAGCACAGTGGCTTACAAACTCAGGCTTCTTTAAATAGTTTCTCTCTACATGGCTAAGCTCAGTTTGAATTCACATAACCGAAGCTTTTTCTTTTGTCTTCGTCTCTGATTTTCTGGAATAAAAGCAAGTACCAACTGATTTGTCAATTTGTTAAGCATCAATTCTTTTAACCATGTTGCTTCCTTCATTTCCCCACCCTACCAACAGCTTACTATCTTACTATGGTGTCTTTTTAAATGCAAGTTGTCCATATCAACTTTAACAAATCTACAGCAAAAGCAAATTAAAAAATCCAGCCACCATAACTGCAGTTATTTGACATGTCTTGCTAATAACTGTAAAAACATTTCTCTTCATCTTAATAAAGAAATTAATAAAATCAAATTGCTTTTGTGAAAAACTCAGGTTCAACACTACATCCCCTGAGCAGTAGGACTGCTGGGGGCAAAAAGGCACTAAGCCAGTTGCATTTCCGGCTCACAGATAGAATTTGATAGGTAAAGTCAGATGTGATAGTTTAGCATGTCTATAGCAAGAAACATTCAGAATGACAGATTTCCTTCACATTAAATATTTTAAGAAAAACGGAAATTAAAAAAATATAGTCAAGTTTTTTTGGTATTACAACTAACTCCCAAAATATATAACATACAAAACACAGATCACATGAACAACAAAATTTCTGGTTAAAAACAAATTCCCTAGGTATATACATAAAAACATAACAACAGTAAAGATTTCCAGATGTTAGGTTTGAATTAATTAGTATTTGGTGGTACAATTCTTCTCACTACCGTTTAACTAAAACTTTTGTTACATACATGATGATCTAATGCCTTCATTACCTGTGATATTTTAAGTTTACAA
Source organism: Nestor notabilis (assembly GCF_000696875.1). Classification (NCBI taxonomy): domain Eukaryota; kingdom Metazoa; phylum Chordata; class Aves; order Psittaciformes; family Psittacidae; genus Nestor; species Nestor notabilis. The sequence goes on along the minus strand of NW_009931599.1, from coordinate 51,424 downwards.
AACAGTAAAGAACCAGAAGCTGAACAGAATGTAATTGCATTCTTCAAATCCAAATATAAACCTTAAAGGCACAAAATACTAACCACCAATTCTTTTCCTTACAATATTGAAACTATAGCATTAAACTACACTGAAGACTTACAAAAGCAATCTTGTGAATAATTCACAGAAAAGATGAGAACCATAGTCCCCAAACAGGCACAAGCTCTAATGATACCTTACAACAAAAAAAGAGATTAATGAAATTCACCACACGTCCATATATTACTGGAGAAAGTCATGTTGAACCACACTGCACTTTACTGTTAGGATATTTATCAAGAAAAAAAAAAATAGTGACTCCTTGCACTTGTATTTCTATTAAGCTTTCTGAATAAAATAATTTTAAAAATATAAACCATGCACAATGCACATATGGCTTCCTCTAAATCTTTTGAAATATTACATGTAAGATCTGAAAAAAGAACTGCAAAATTTCTTATGAGCATCACTGAGTATTATTCAGATTACCCTCTACTCATTAGTTTTCTCCTAGTGAGCTCCCGTCAGGTCATTTGATTAAAAGCAATTTTGGAAGTATCCTGGGTTCTAATTTAGGTACAGCCAAGAATGCTCAAATTAATTTTTGATTACAAGTTTTCCTCTGTTCCCCAAAGGCTAAAAATGTATTAATGCATAACATACTATGTGATTTGAAATTGCGTTTTGAGACCTATGTTTTATCTGATGACTTTTTTTTCTCTCTGCATTGATCTAGTCTTCCTGTTAACAGTCTCTATGTACGGTGTGTAACAGAAAAGCCCTATGATGGATTGCAACAAAAGCTCTTTATTACGGTCTTGACAGAGACATATAACTAATCCAGTGTTAATTTAAAATCAGAACCTTAGTACCAGAACTAAGGGTACAGCTTCTGTGGCTTTAGCGTATCTCTCACAACACAGCTTTGAAAATTTTCTACAATTTTTCTTGAAAATGTATATTCTATATATTAAGTTACCTTTGCAATATACTCCTTTACCAGTTCCGGATAAGAGCTATGAAATGCACACACCGATTTTCTAACTTAATCTTACAAAATTTGCCAAAAGCATGTAAAATGAATGCTGATACACTTTTATTGCACAGATACGACAACCTGCTTTTGAATGGACAGTATTTTGTGGCAGTATTTTATAAATATTTAAAGAAAAGGTACCTGAACTTCCCAGCTGCTAAGAAAGGTAACCTGGTAGGTACTATGAAGATAAGGAGTTCTACCGTGGCTATGGCACTGAACTGCTGGTTCCACGCCAGCGGTGCACTGCCAATTTCCAGAACTCTCTAGGCTGAGGGAGCCCCGGGGCTGTGGCACTATTAATCGCAGCCAACGCCTCCCACGCTGGACCACTTCGAAACAGGCTGGCTCTCGCACAAAGGCATTAGAATTCAACACACAGTGCCCTGCCTTAACAACAGAGCTGTCCTTACAAAGGCAACACAGAAGTGCTCCCCCCTGGTGACCAAGCCTGCCCTTCTTCCCCAGACACAAATGAAGAATCCCCTGAAGGCAGAGCGATTAAGAAACAATTATTCCTTTGGTACCAAGCTACAACTAGTAAATATTAAATTACGATGTACCAAAAATGAAAGAAATGAGTGGCTGTGCTTGGGTGAGGAAAGGAAGGAAAGGGAATAGACAGTCTGGGCCTTCCATTGTGCTGAACCTGAGAAGGGAATTGGATGCCAATGAAACAATAAATAATGTTGGGAATCCACAGTAGTAATGAGACCAATGTACAGAGCGCTGTCACTAAGAAACTTCATAAAGTGCAGGAGCTACTTACGCAGTTCCCATATATAAATCCACTAGCAATACACACTACTCTAACTAGTTCTCACTTAGTAAACAACAGGTGTCCACAATGACTATCATAAGCTTTTTGTGCCTCAAAACATTACTGGAGATTTGAAGAAGTGATGGTAAGCACTGCAAGAGCCAGAGATAAGCCATGTATTTAAAAATGAAATTTTCACTGCACTTTATGCCATGATACCAAACACCTAAATGTGTTTTATACTAGGATACCAGAACCACAAATGACAGATTATTGGGTTTGATTTTCTTTTTCAGCTTTAAAGAAAGAATTAAGATATATCAGCTACCAAGTAGGACATACAGATGTGTAGTAATCACCTTATTATTACTAGCTGAGCTTCTTTGTAAATGACTGTCTCCCCTTGCGTAGAATTCCTCAGAAGAGGATTTGTTGCAAAAAATGTGAATCTGCACAAACAGCATTTTGCCCTGTCTACTGTTGTTTATGCTACTTAACATGTTTGAGCAGTCATGCTGCGGGGAAAAAATGTTATTAACATTCACAGAGAATTAGTTTACTTTTGACCAGAAATGTTATTAAATATTCAACAGTCCAGAAACACTGACGATTTGTATTGTTGAAGGTTAGAAACTGATCATTTCATCCTTCATTTGGTATAATGTCAAAACTCTGCACTTTAGTGAATATAACATTTACTAAGTATCTTTACTTGATAGGCCTGTTCCCTACCCAGTGCAGTGCTGTTGGGGACAATAAATTTTACAGTATTTTTTCCATTCTTTTTTCATAATTTTAGCTGGGTGGTTTCCAGCAATTTCTTGGGTAAACTCTTCTACGACCATTACATTTCATACACAGGAAAATGTGTCAATCTTTCCCTCTAAGATTTGTTCCCCTGTACTTTCAGATTACAGAGATTAGTTCTCATTTCTTGTTGTTTGTAACCTTCAGGTATTTATAGTTGCTGTACTCTTTCTTTGCCAGCAATTCCAGCAAGTTATAATTTCTATTCTTATTTAGCAGGACAAAACCCACAAAGTATCACTAATTCTAGGATTATTATTCTTACTCAATACCATCTAGTTACCTGAGCATACCGTAACAAGTCTAAACACAGGATGGTGTTCAGCCAGCAATGCGCGACTGCAGCCCAGAAAGCCAGCTGTATGCTGGGCTCCATCAAAAGGAGTGTGGCCAGCAGGTTGAAGGAGGTGACTCTCCCCACCCTGCTTTTGTGAGACCCCATCTGGAGTACTGCATCCAGCTCTGGGGCCCCCAACACAAGGGAGATGTGGACCTGCTTGAGTGAGTCCAGAGGAGGTCATGAAGCTGATCAGAGGGCTGGAGCACTCTCCCGTGAAGCACGCCAAGACAGTTGGGTTTGTTCAGCCTGGAGAAGAGAAGGCTCCAGCGAGAACTGATTGTGGCCTCTCAGTATGTGAAGGGGGTTGTGAGAAAGATGGAGAGGGTCTTTTTACCAGGGCCTTCAGTGACAGGACAATGTACAATGATTTTAAACTGTATTAGCCTAATTTGTATGATTTCCAAACAACAAAAAACACAGAATCAACAAAACTACTCATGACAATATTTATTAAGGAGAAATATGACGCTATTTACCCTTCCATAACATCACACTGATTAAAGATAAATAAGGCTCAATCCTTTGGCCTATAAAAGAATCAGTATTCATTTTGCAAATTTATGTAGCAAGTAGGTATCACCTGCATGAAAGTTTTTAAACCTGTTATATTTTGATAAATTAATTCTAATATTTCATAATTTTTTCAAGCCATAAACACTTTAAAATATAGCATAAGGAAAAACTTATTTTCCAGACAAAATTAGATTTCCTCATAATTTCACAAGCAGCATTTAAAGACCTCATATTTACATATGTATTTTTGTCTAAATTTAAATACTGAAATTAATTCTAGCCAGTATTTACTTTCACTATCCATGTCTGAGTTTGAGAAATATTCTTGTCAGGAAAGGAATAAATATTGCAGAGAAAACTAATTTTTTTCTGAACACTGGAACTAATTAAAGCTGGTCCTCTCAAGGCTTTTCTGTCATGGTTGATTGTGAGCTTTAACTAAAGCTGTTCCTCTAATTGGGATATCTGTACCATGCCTTTCCTCTCTGGTTTCCTGTATCTATTTACATGTAAACCAACACTATCACCTTTCCTTTGCCCATAATATTTGCAAAGACATACATTTTCATAATATGTGGAGGAGTTTAATGATGTTTAAGTACTTGTTCCCCCATGAAATCTGTCTAAAATCAGACAGCAGTTTAGAAATTACTGGGATAACTGCATCCACTTCCTTTTCTTGCCCCTAGGTTTGGAAACTTGATTTTTAAAATAAGTTGGTTCTATGCTATGCCTCAAACAACAATTACATCGCGTTACTAGCCGAAATAACTGGAGGCACAAATACGAAATAGGAACATACTGAAATTCACACATTCTTGCACTTCTTGATTTGGGCTTGGAAATAAAAATACCCATGGAAATGAAAACCACATTCACTAAACTGGAGTTTCGATTAGAGACAAACTAGTCACATTTGGAAGCTTTGCAAGGGAACTTACCTTCACGGGGTCAGAAGACTGTTTTCAGTTCAGTCTTACACCAGACTTCTTAACTATGATACTGTAAAGGTACACCCTACGAGGCTTACAGCACTAACATTATTAAATCACTATAACCAAAAAACCTGCATGTATATATGCATCCAAAAAGGTGAAAAGGTGTTTCAAAATAAGGAAAATAAGGTGTTCTCAGTCTGCGGGGAGAACATCCATGACCATCAGGACATGTGACAACCATAGTATCTTCTGTGATAAGGGAAACACAGTAACCACAGATCTCTGCTGGCTCCTTGAGGGACTACAGGCATGAAAAGGAAAAGAAAAGAAGGTGAATCTGTTTATTCTCTACAATACAGCAAAAAGATGACCCAGCCAGCCAAGAGGAAGGACAGACCTGGTAAGGGAGTTAATAAAAGTTGGCTCCTTCTCTCTTCACAAGTATTTAGCTAAGGGTAGATAGTAATTGAATAGGGATGAAGAAATAAGATTATCTTTAGCTGTCTCTACAGGGTGATCTGAAAAGACAGCTTGGAATTGTTAGACTGCAAACTATTACATATAATTATCAAGCAATAAAGATATCTGTTTGCTTCCAAGGTAGATAACAGAAGAACCAAAGAACTCTGTAATTTCAGTAATTCCTTCTGCATTTAAGACATATTAGCTGTAGACATGAGAATTTAGGACAAAGTACTAGAACAAAACTGTGTAAACATCTAATTATCAAATATTGGTGCTGTCATCAAAACATTTGTTAGAAAAAGAGAGAAAACGGACATGGCTGGGAAGACAGCAACAGAGTCACTTCAGCAATGTCTGAGGACAGCAGTGGGAAATCACTGTACCTACCCAAACACCTGCATTTCCACAGAATGCACAGAAATCACAGGTTCCTATAAACAGCAGTCCAGTCAATTTACACTATTTTATTTTTCTACCATGGATGTATGGAACCAACATAAATCTAAAAGGCCTCCATGTACTTCAGATTTACTCAATTCTCTTTAAAGTATAGGCTCCAAAAGAAGGACGGTTCTTGCCTCCTCAACAGCCTGCTGTTTGGAGAACCCACTTGAGAAATGGAAAGACTGATTAAAGGATAGAAGCCAGATTACGAGAAATGAATTCATGCCTCCCTTACTGCAGTAATCAAAAGCATTAAGCCACAGAACATTTTGTGTGAAAGCACTTGAAACTGAGCAAGAAAATAAGGAAGCCAAATCTCATCCAGAAATTGGGATATTAGTTGCAAGTGGCAGAACTGTGTTTCCAGATCTTACTCCCAGAAAATAATTATGCATTTAAATATATATACACACACTGTCATTAGATAAAACCATCTCCAGAATTATTGATTAGAAAATTAGAGAAGAGTCCTTCCAGTTTCATGTGCTGGTTATTTGTAAGGCATTTTTCTTCTATTCCCTAGCCCTTTCTCCCCTAGAAAGATGCTGACATAGGTTTAAATCACCTAGCTTGAGTGCTGCACCCATACTTCTCAGTGCTTTAATATGGCATAACCAACTGAATGCTCTATCAAGAGGCAGTAATGACCACTCTCACGTGGGATAAAATCAGCCATAGATCTAATCCCCAGCTTTTCAAGACAATCTAGACAAATTAAGCACCTCTAAGCATGTGTAGGTGACTCAAGTTAAATGTCTCAGCTAGGCAGGGAGAAGCCTAATGTATTCATATACACAGTGTTAAGCAATCTTGGAAAATAAATAGATTTGACTATCTGAGATGTATATACTTTGAGAGGCTAAATTTCAATTTGGGTAGGACATGTTATCCTTAAACCACAAATTAATCCTATGCAATGCAGAAGACAAGACTGTATAATCCTACTCCTGCACTAACCTGGCCAAGCTCCATCTTAAATCTAGTTAAATCCTTGCCCTGATACTAAATTTAAGCACAATTTACTCCTTAGATGACAGGATACACCATGCCAATTCCATTCTAGATTTATGATTAATATTAGGTTGTTTTCCACTCTAAAAGTGTTCTTCATTGCCCATTTTCCTTAGAAAATTCTGGCTTTCCAACTGTACTCCTGTCCTTTACTATCTTCCCAGTTTTACATAACTAAAACATATTATAATTCAAGAAAATTAGAACCCGGCAACAACATGCCCTTCTGATGGAAAGACAAGTTGTGTAGTCAAGGAAGTTCAAAATACCTCAATTATCACACGAACTTTGTGATAATCAGGTGTTCTTCAGATACTGATTCAGGTTATTTTATTAACTTACAGATGAGAAGAATGTTCAGGAGATTGTAACTAGTACACTGATGGAACTCCAGTCAGGACTCCACATAACTTGGAGACATGCCTGAAAAGCAGTGGATGTGGAATTTAATGTGGAATTCATCATAGAGGCTGGCTATTATGTGGCCTAGAATACCCAAGAAGCACATCAGTGTATGGGAAGAGGATGTAGTGAAGCACCAGGAAAAATTCATTATACAGATCACAGCTTGGAGAAGGTAAACATAGGTGGAAACCAGTTACAGAATGGTTCTGCTAATCTCCAATGGCTCACATACAGGTTAAAAGATACTTTTTATATTTACTAATATCCCAAAGTGATTTACCAGGAGCATTTAACTAAGGAAAATATATCAGCCCCAATGGCACACAATAATGGCCAGATCACTACTGACTGCAAGTAGTGTTTTCTGCCAGACAGAGGACAGAGAACTGTCTTGAAAATCAAGAGATGTGGGCCAATATCTCTCTCAAAGAAACAGTATTGGGTCTTGCACATTATCTTGAACCAGCAAATGCAGGCATCCAGACTTCTCTGATCCATCATCCCTCTCTCTTCGGCATGAAAAAATAATTGCACTAAACTATTTTCTTTAGATGAGAAAGATTAATTCCATCTCTCTCTGGTTAGAAGAGTAGCTTTCTGTTATTTCAGTCTTTTGTTAAAAAAAAAAAAAAAAAAGGTAACTGAAAAGAGATGGGGGTGGTAAGGCTAAGAGCAGCTGAGGAATCAGACTAGATGTAGGGGTTACTGAACAGAATTATGTTGAATACTTCCTTCAAGGTGAAACTGCGTCAGGACTGATCCCGAAGAGGTCTTCAGAGGAAGTCAGAGCTAAACGGAAGCATCTCCTAAGCAAAGATGCAAGATAATGTCTGAGGTGCAATGAACACCAAGCACAAAAATATCTGCTGCAGTGGATGAAGTCTTAAGATGCCCTTGAAACTTGTAAGGTTGAAGAAAAAAGAAATCAAACTCCAAAAATTAATCTCAGAACCAGAGGAAAGACTCAAAGAAGGACAGCAATGTCACCGCCAGATTCTTAAAAAGAAAGGCAACTTAGCACCAAACACTCTCCATACCAGGGGCAAGGACATTTAGTGGCACATCTCTACATGAACAGCCATGGCAGCAAATTCAAGCAATGTTAATTGGGGGGAGTAACTCCAGAGTTACATCTCTAAGAAGTCGACCTTGTGTTAGAGGAAAATTTATTATGCAACAATTTTTGTGTGCTGTGTTCATTGCACTTCTGGTGACACACAAATAAAGCCAACAAGCAGACAAAACACAGCAATTGGGAAGGAACCCCCAAACCTCACAATTCAAGTATTTCTGAGAACAGATTGACTTTAAGTCATATGTGAAGACAAAGAATTTTAAGAAGGGATAGCCTTTGCTTACAGCAGTTCTCATATCCCCAGGATAAGAGAGAACAGAAGTTGCCATCTGAGCTTTCTCGCTGGCTGGAATCACTCCTACAGTGCTGTAGTCCTACATCATAAGAGTTCCTCCACACTGTGATAACTGCTTAGGCCAAAGCTTTCAAGAGGTTTGAAAACAAACATCATTTGAGAAGCAGACTGTGGATTTGGGTAGCTACACAAGTTCTTCTAGTGTCCTTGCCTTTAGTACCACAAGGGAATAAAATACACATCTCTGATTTACAGACATCTGACACAATCAACCTACAGCATTCTTCACAGTATGTGACCGGAGACTTTTAAGTCCCAGAAGAAAAGCAGCTCTCTCAGCTGTGAGTAACTAGTGAACTGGAGAAAGTATGAGCAACCAAGAAAATGGCTCTATGTACAGTAACTGTATCATGGCACCAAGTACAGTAACTACATTATGGCACCAAGGTATGTAAAGCACTGAGATGTAACACTAAGAACTTTAGAGCAAGTAACAGGGCTACCAAAAGCATGACCTATACCCTTTGAGCAAGAGGAACTCAAAGTTTTCCCTTTCGAAGTAAGGAAATTCCCTGCCATGCCTCTTTGGCTCTCTGCAAGCTAACAAGTCTTAGAGCAGTTTTTAATGGAGTAAGGAAAGCAAAGCCAACAGACTCAGTTGAAAATAGCTGAAGTATTAACAGAAACAGCTTGGCTGAGAACATGTCCCTGAAATGCACAGTGACCTAACAACCAGAAGCAGTCTTATTTGTCCTTGATGAAATATCTGGCTGAAGTGAGAAAATTGTGAACAGTCAGGAGTAGGATATAAGTCCAAAACAATGGATTTCTTTTCCAGTTAAAGTTCCTGGTTGGAACTAAAGACTAGTACCACCTTAGATACTTAACTCACATGGCAACTCCTCTGTGTTTGGAGTTACTCTATTTTTCTGAGATGATACATTCCAATATACATGAGTCAGGAGAAAGACAGGGCACAGTAATCGGAGTATTAAAGCAACAAGAAAGGAGATGTTTCAAAATCTATACCCCAATCATACACTGAACCCACTTTCCTCCAGAGAACTAACCATAACGAAACTAACTAAAAGGAAAACAATAGGAAGAGGAAACCCTTCTGTTTTGCTATTAAGCTACATCGTAAGTCCAAAGCATCTTCCAATACCCCGTCTGCATCAGGCCTTACTACAAGGAGAATATTTTGCTAATACAAGAAGAAAGGAAAAAAAGTAACAAAACCCAACCTTGTACAAGACTTTACAGCAATACCACTAAGTTGCCATTTTTAAGTATTTAGACAACCTTATCCATAAACAAAAAGGCTGAAAGTGATTGGCTGGCACCTGTAGTCATACAGTCATTCATAATGAAGGCTGTAAATTTACCAGGCCATAATTATTCCCTATAAAAAAATTATTCCCTACTGTTGCTGTAACTCAAAAATATTACTACTTATTGAAGAAAGGAAGCATCTTGCCCCATAATTAGAGAGAATAAGAATTACACAACACTTAGAGAAAAACTGTTAACTTTAAGGCCAAGGATAAGAAGATAAGATAAGGCCAAGGTTCTTATTCTTTGTAGACCCTGTCAACATAACAACACAGTAACAATTAAATTGAAACAAAAAAACCCTTTAGGAACAGGCATTTCTCTCTACATTGGTAGATGTTTTCACTTTGAAGGTACTTTGTTGAGAATGTTTCATTTAAATCTGAGTTTTCAATCACTGCGTATTTTTTAGCGATTTCTAATAGCTGATACTGAATAAGCAGAATGTGCAGAAAATAAGTTTCCATAGTTCTCAGAAGTTTGTAAGAGATTGATATATTTTATGTTTTCAAGAGGCCCAGTTTCCCACCTGCCACTTCCAACTTGCTTAAAGGTCACCTGTTCCTTCTAAACACAACTGTAGATGGGAACACCAATTTTAAAAAAACCCTTTCAGCCTCTGGTCAGGATTGCTGCAATAGTACTGAAGATAGGATATTAGGCACCCCTGGGCACAAGGCAGGTACAAAGCTGCTGATACAGCTCCACAGGATGAGTTCCTTGGCAAGAAAATGCTCTTACCCAGAGTCCCATCTCTGCTTTGGGAAGCTCTGAAACCTCCTGCAAGTTAAAGACACTCCACTGCAGAACACAGGAGGAGTTCTGCCAGGGCTCCCCAGAGGAAAGTCCCCTAGGGACAGCTAGTAGAATTTCCTGCTGCTTTGAGTCACCCTGGAGAGAGCCCAACTCGATGGTTGGTCTCTTTAACCAGCCATGTTCACCAGAGCATCTTTCATGTCTCTCTGCTTTCCTACCCCCCATGGCTTTTCGAGGGCGGAGGAAGCCACAGAGGCACCTTCTGCCAAAATGCTCCTCTTCTGAGCTTGCTACCCTACAGAGGTGGCAGGAAGATCGGCCTCTGTGTTGAACCCATCCAGGTGCTCAGGAGACTGAACAGTGCATAAATCCACAATAATCAGATCCCAAAAGTGCTCCTGAAGGAGTTTTAAAAAACTCATAAGAATAAAGCAAGTCGAGTACAAGAGCAGGGAAAGTTTTAGGTAATCTACACAGCCCATTCTTCCATTCTAAGGAAGGCTCAATTATATACAAATTATTGGTAGCAAATAATCGGTTAAACCATTCTTAAAAACATCCACAGATGTTCCAAAAAGTCTGGCAAACTCCCAAAGAAAGTTGCTGCAATGTTTCATAAAAAACCAAAGGTGATCTGTGTTGCATACTTAAAGTGTCTTGCTTCATCTACACAAGCTCTGGAGAATTTAGCTTAAGCTAACAGTGGTGTCTGCTGATGTACTGAACCAAGAACAGGTAAAAAGCAGGCAAAACTTTGCAAAGGGGCATCAGATAGGTGGGACAGGCAGCTGAGAGGAGCATCTTAAAACTCCACAACAAACTCGAACAGTATTTATTTGTCAAGAGTCTCGGTCATCTGTGTTAGAAGCATAGGACTTGTACTGACTCCAGGTAACTGCCAAAATGATAGAAAAATCTACAGTCCTTTATCTCTTTCTTAGACAAGGAAGGTAGTTTGTACCAAAACATTATGTCTTCATTCAACACCTTAAAAAAAAAAAGCTCAGATGTATCTAAATCCAAACTAAATATGACAGCATTTGAATAGTTCTGCTGTTAACCCCAGCGAAACTCATTTCTCAGTTAGGTCACTGGATGGCTCATAGTCCCAGAGCCTCCTACTTCTCAGTTGCAATGCAGGCTAGACTGGGAGTGGCTAGCAGTAACTACTATGTAATTCTTTTCAATGACCTGTGCAGAAACTGGCAATTAACCAAGTGTACAAGGCCTCAAAAAAAAGGCAACCAGAAGAATAAACTGAGCCTGTCTTTTTATGGTAAGGACTACTGAACTTTTACTGAACACAAACCCTGGTTTTGAGACTGCCTCCTACATTCAAGGTTCCAGTGTTAGTTTCTAGCTGTGTGCTGCCCTTAACTACCAGCATTCAGAGTACTATCAGATGCTCTCTGATCTATCAGTTTAGAGGTGAATGGTTTTAAAACTGCACTGTAAAGAAATGCATAGAATCATTGTACTCCATACCAAGATGCATTTTATTCACCTCCATAAACTGAAACAGAGAGAGAAAGAGACTATTGTCAGGCATAATTATGTGCTGTGCAGTATCCTCTGAAGCTGGAATGTGCTTGTTTTCTGACTGAACACGCTAACACTGTCTGGCACTGCTATCCTGGCAGCAAGGTCCCCAGATCTCCTCCTGACATTGTAATGAACAACTCCACCACTCAGCCTCTCTCCTGCCACTACTGCAATGGCATCTTCAGTGTGGAGTTCGGACAAGTCTGAAATAACCTCAAAAATGCACACAGAGAAGAAATACTTCTAATAATTTCCAAATCATGAACCTAATGAGGGAGGGCAGAAAGTAAGCAGAAGTGTCTTAGATTGCTAATCCAGCTCCAGATTCTCTCTCCTAGAGAAGGCCCTCATAGCTTCTGTAATTGTAATGAAGCCAATTCAAAGTAATAAGCAATGGTGGTAAAAATATTCAAAGTATTTTTCAGGAATTAAAATAATTCCAAGCAGATAAATCAGTCCATCCATGAAAAAAAAAAAAAAAAAAGAAATCTGTTTCTGCATCTACTAAATTAATTCAAAAATAAACATATGCACTACCTGGGAGGCAAATATTACAAATGTTTTTCTTAATTTCAACTGGTAATGCTACTGGATTCTTCACTTACATTTTCCTGTTGAAAAAAGCAAAGAATGAACAAATTTGACAGTAAAACTAAGAGCAATTGTTAAAGCTATATAAATGTTCTGAGAAATTCAAGCTAAGTTGTTACCAGAAAGTATATAAAGCAAACACTATATTCAGTATTTAAAACATTTTAAATTCTCATCTTTGGCTGGGCACATACTACATTTGCCACATTTCTGTGTTAAAGAAAGCATTTCACTTTTTTAGTATTAAAATAGACTCTTTCAAGTTGCCGCATGAATTAAGCACGAAGTAACTGCTTGTTCCTATGTGCTACAGGAGATTTCCTCATGCATTAATGGAACATGTATATGAAACAAGACAATTAGAAAGTCTTGAAACAGTTTCTTACATATTTTAGTAGCTTATTTGCTGCATTCATAATTCTATTTTAAATTCCTTCTGACAATACAGAATTATAACAAAAACGGAAGGACTTCACAGTACAGCTCTGAAGGGTTGCTGAATTTCAAACAAAGGCTATGAGGGGCGGAGGAGGGAACACAGACAATACTTACTTATGTTATTACCATTATTTAAAATGCAAGCTTCCTGAAGCTTGTTCACTGAAATGAGGATAGTTAATCTTAAGTATTCAGGAAATTCCACAAATCACCTGAAAAGTCTTTTGAGGCACAGATTAAAGAACTTTCACCAGGCATCCCTAATTCTAGCATAGGGAACTGCCTCACATGCTGTATGCTAAATCTGTACAGGTAAGAGAACACTTGCCTACTTATCTACAAATCCTGATAGGATAATTCGAAGTTGTTCAGAGCATTAAATTCAGATAAAATTAATAATAAGGCCAAATGACCTGTGTGGGTTTTCGTAACACACAGAACAAAGGGCAAAGAAGTGATCATGAAAATTGCAAAGGTTTTTTTTGTGCTCATTATTATTTTTACTGCGGTATCATGTTGAGACTTATTTAGTGCTAGGCATTACTCCTGCCCTGAAGATCTTACTTAGTTTTAGAGGTCAACCCAAATAATTGTGGAATCTCTGACCTGCAGGTACCAGACTCACCTGATACTACAGATCAGAAGGAGGAAATGCTGATTGTGTGACTTAGTTGTTGGGTTGGTTGTTTAATTTTTTTCTTTAATTAAGAGAAAATACCATATCCTTTTTTTAAATGAAAGAAATTACTTTCCCCTTAAAATGAGAAGGATAAACATTTAACACAAAAATGTTCTGTCAAGTACATAATTCTAATGTTACTATTCTGGCTGATCTGTTCAGCTATTCGTTCCATTTTATTATTCTAGGCTTTCAACAGAAGAGCTGAGAAAAGTACACATTTGCATATTTCTACATCACCAGCACTTCCACATTAACAGCATGTACTATACAGCTCATACTTTCAGTGGATAGCACCTAAGATATTTCATTTTGTAATTCTCTGTGCCTTTTTTTTCCTGATTTTCATTTTATATACTATTACCTTTTAAATTATGTTCTAAATGCTTAATTTTATCAAATTAGTAATGCCTATGTCTCAGAATTTATGGAATGCATTAATAATGCAGAATATGTTATTTATACTTTCAACATTAGAACAGGAATTGAAAATTCAAAGGATCATTTTAGATCAATTTCCTGTTCTAAATAAAAACATTAATATACCAGGCATATTTTAAGCATTGTGAAAGGAAGCCTGGAGACACAAAATGTCCAGATAACTGTAAACTGTGCTAGGTGTACAAGAGAACTATGTATTAAAAAGAGAGTTTAAAGTCAAATCTAAGTAACAAACTACCATTTCAGTGACTAGAGACAAGCTGCATCGATTGAAATTTCGAATAGATATAAAAAGTTCTGCTGCATACTGCTGCCTTCCCAACCACGATAATGACACCAAGTGCAACAGAAGCATCACCTGCTAAAAGACATCACAGATGTAGTGAAGGCGGAGCATTTAATTGTATTAGACATAATGCAGATGGAACAAACATCATACACATGACATTTTATAGATCCCACTAATTTTTTAGATGAGATTGTTTCATGGTTTGCATCGCAAAACAGTAAATACAACCCATGACATGTTCTGCACTGAGGAATGTGTAGAGCTGGCTCAAAACCTCACAGTGAAAGTGCCACTGAAGCAGTGACTATAACGTACTTAAGGTAAGTATCACTGCATGAGCAACGAAGGTCAAGAAAAATCACCACAGTTGTGCTAATCTTCAGAAGGTGAAAGTATGCAAAAATGAAGATGACTCTTAAGAAAGCCAGAAGGGGCTTTTAAAACAATCCTTCCAGGCAGAAGTAGAGACTACTGAAGAATACCACATCAGAGCCACTTACTAAAGCAAATGCTGGTACAGGGTAAAGGGTAATCAGCTGACTAAACAACTAAATCCTTAAGTCACTAAGCAGAGGTTCAGCTTAAAATGAAAGTAACTGTGGAAGAAGCTATGGTACAAACACACAAATTAACATATCACCTAGGCTCCATGAGTTCTAATGAAATACAGGATGAAATAGACAAATTGCTGCAACTCCTTTGTTACCTAAACACTAGAGATGACTAATGCAATGCCTAGCTTGAGAAACAAAAAAGTTCTGGGGAAAAGATTGGACCAAGCCTGAGATTTGATAATAGAAAGTATAATAAAGGACAGAATTAGTGGACATCTCGCTAAACATAATCCATCCGTGAAGAGCCAACACAGCTTCTCTAAAGGCAAGCCCCACCTTACAAATCTGCTGAAGTTCTCTGCAGGGGTTACAGTCTCATGCACAAGGGTAATCCAGCTCACACAGCCTACTCACTTTTTTAAAAAAGGCTTTAAAAAAAATTCCTCACTAAAGGCTTTTCAGGAAACTAAGCTGCCAAGACAGAAAAGCAAAGGTTGCGGTATGGGAAAATAAGTGATTAAAAGAGAAGAATCAGAAATAGGAGCTCAGACTCAGCTCTCACAATGGAGGGAGGTCATGCACACAGAAGCTGTGCTGGGAACTGTCCTGTTTAACACAAGCAAAAGTAACATGGCAAGGGAGAAGGAGAAAGGGATGGCAGTACCTCACTGTGGTGAGAAAATCTACTAATGGTACATACTTATTCAAGGTCGTAAGGATGCTTGCCTTAAAGAACAACAAAAACACCTTATCAGACTCAGTGATCAGATAATAAAATGGCTGGTGAAATTCAATTTAGATTCATGTAAAACGATACATGTATGGAAAACTAATCCTAGCTTCATATATAAAACAAGAGGCTCTGAGTAGACCAGTAACACTAAGGAGCCAGAACAGTGAAGTTATGCTAGATAATTCCATGAAAGCATCAGCTCAGTGCTGGACCATGCAAAAAACCCCCCAAAATTAGAAAACTCAAGAAGCATTATGAAAATTAGGAAATAATTAGGAAAGGAAAAGAGTATAAACCAGGAAAAAGTAATTCTATATAATTCTAAAAACTTATGTTTGTTCCATACTTTAAATATTGCATGAAGCTTTTGCCTTTTCCTCTAAATAAAGGACGCAGTAGAAGTGAAAAGGATTCTGACAGGACAAGAGCAACCTACATACTATGAATTATCCTATGAATTACCCCCATCATACAAGGAATGCTCAAATAGGTTGGGACTCTTGTTTGCAGAAAATGCGAGTTTGGGAGCTGCTATGACAAAGATCTACAAAATCTTTACTGGCAACACCTGAGACAGAGATAAAATATTCATGGCTTCTCCCAATAAAACAAATGGGTATCACATAAAGGCAGGAGGAGCTGGGTTGAAAGTAAACATGCCATAATCCCTGGCAGTGTTCAAGGCCAGGTTGGACGAGGCTCTGAGCAACCTGGTCTAGTGGAAGGTGTCCCTGCCCATGGCAGGGGGGTTGGAACTAGATGAACTGTAAGGTTCCTTCCAACCCAGACCATTCTAGGATTCTGTGATTCTATGGGCAATGAAGAGCAGCTTGCTGGGCTCTGTGCCAGGGACACTTAATACAAGTAGCTCACGTCATGAGGTCAAGGAAAAACCAGACAAGCACCTGTGAGACAGATTCACTCAGGTACCAAAACAGACCAACCCCAAAAGTTTACAAAACTTTCAAGCTGAAAATGCTCCAAAGCTGAAAGAAATCAGGAGGTATCATATGGGCTAGCCCTCTTCTTACTCTTCTCTAGGCATCTGCTGGTGGCTATTATTTGGTTAGCTTATTATTTGGTTAGCTATTTGAGTGCAACATTTTCTGCAAACTACTAGCAAACAATACACATTACAAAGACTGAGATAAGGGTGTATAATAGTATCTAGTAACCTTACATAAAATTAAGTATTTAAAAGATAAGCACTCAAATAAATCACTCTCCTAGTCCTTAGCTGCATGTATTACAATCAGAATACATCATTCCTGAATACAAAATTTTATGTTAGATATTTCCAGTGCTTTGTAAAATAGCACTATTTTAGTTCTAACTATTTCAGAGACAACTTCAGCTAATACAGCCTAATATCAAATGTGCCTTTGCAGAATTCAGATTCATTTTTGCTTGGCAAACATCATCTGGGTCAGCTAGCACTCCTCAGGTTTTCTCATGCACTCTTCTACTGATAAATGTAAAACCGCTTTTTTTGACATTTGCACTTTCTATTACATTTCACTCAAATCAATTCAGTCTCCAGAATTATTCCATCTGTTCTCTATAATATCATGATCTTTCACTACTAAATGAGGCTTTTCACTGTCTCATCTAGAGATTTCATCAACATCAACTCACTTTCTGTGTACTGATTAAGACTGGTATCTCCATAGATACAGTTTGCAAGTCCAAAAAGACTTGCAACAGGAGACAAGAAAACAAGAGACAGAACAACATAAGCACAAATACCACCATGACTGTTTAGGTAGGTATTTGACAACAAATTATAAGGGGGGTTTTGATGGACTATAATGAAGTATTTTTACAGATATGAAATAATGAATACCATTAATACAAGCATGATACGCAGCACAGTTCAGTACTTCTATGTATGCAGACTGCACCTGGAAAGTTTTCTTTACATACACACTGTCCTTTTTTGCAATATATTCTTCACTGAGTTACATTTTCTTTCTCTTTTTTTTCCCCTTTCCCCGCCCCCCCCCCCCCCCCCCCCTTGCTTGTGTTACTTCTCCGTTAAAGATAAGGCTGCTTTCACAATTTTTAAACCAAATTTTTTATATAACTGAAAAATGGCATCTTTGTGTAGAGAACTACCAAAATTAACAAATGTGCCTGAAGTGACCTCATGGAATTAACTGTACCAGTTTAAACTGCTCTTGTTAAAGCGCATCCAAGGGTCAGATCCAAAGTAAGACTCGGCACTAAAAGCCAGAGCATAAGAAACTAGGTGGCTGGCTCTAGGGATGGAACTCAAAGGCTCCATTAAGCACCTGTATTTTCTATACACTGTATGTATACCCTTATGTATAGAAAACCAGTATTCACAATGCTGAGTATCCTGAGTAGAGGAAATACCTACAACAACCAAAATGAAATGTGCAAGAGAAATGTGTTTCTGAAATTCCACCTCTTTTTATGGATTTAGATACCTAAGCTACACTTGAAGTAAGCACCTCAAATTACATTAAACATTTCCCATGTTTAGTTTTCTCAATCGTATTATCTGTATCCAGACAAATGGATTGATGTTATTGCTCATTTCTCGCTTAACAGGCCAGGCACTAAGGGGAAACACTGATTCACTATGCAGAAACTTCCAATCTATTCAAATCCATCCTTCTCGCTTTCTAGGAGAATGCCTTAAGCACCAGGATATAGGCTTTGCTACTCTATATGTTTCTGAAATCTGACAAAGACAAAAGAGCTGTGGTTTGGGCTTAACTCCCTACTGTTCATGTGCGTCAAATGTGCTCAGCTCATTCTTCCTGGTTTGCATTCCTGGAAGAACGCACTAATACATACGTCCACCCATGGTTTCTAGACAGCCTTTGCTGGAAGTCAGACACTTCAGCATGCTGACAGCTGCACCTCCAGGTCTGGGCTCAGCAGAGTCCTCAAAGTTTATGAAAGTTTATACTAGAAACTTTACATACTGGTAATAGTTAATGAGATTTTTCAGATCTTTGAGTTATTGAGATCACTTTCTTGACCTTGGAAAACTAAATCCTATGCAAACTCAAAGCTGGGAAGGTATTTTAGAAGAGAATAGGTGTATGTATACATGCCTTTCCTGTTCTTATTCCTTGCCAGTGCCATAGATGGAGTATGAGATGTGTTTCCTACATTTTGGCTTGGCTCTGAACACCTCTTAAACAGCACTTCCCACATCTGCGTGTTTCTGGAAAGTTGCCCTTTGGTCTCTTAATTTAATTAAGTTGGATAATTTACATGTATTTTCCCTAGCATTAGTAACTTTTTTTGCTTACATTACTGTTACTCCACATTAACAACCCCAAAGTTAATACTTTTTTTCTGGAAAGATGATACCTTCTAGTTCAGAAAACATTTTAAATATAAAAGACATCTATTTATAACCTCACAAGTAGCTGTCATTTGCCATAATAATTAAATATATATGTAATGCAGTGATGATAGGAAATGTCAATAATAGTTTTTCAGCACCATGCTTTCCTTAATATTCTTTCAACATCATGAATTTATACATTTTTATATACCTGTGCTCAAATGTAGTTTCTAAAACTTTTAAGCACCATTTATTTTTAACAAACTTATTCTCTAATCCCCCTGCAACAGTGAATTATCCCACTGTAAGGCATATCTCAAGAAAGTCATATGCTTTCAAGGCTTTTGACAGTTTCTGTGGCTATTTCTATCTTAAGTCAAGGTTGTACGTGCATTGTATGCACAGTTGCATATAAAAAGATTTCTTACATCCTTCTGCTTCCTCATGAAGAGAAATACATGGTGCTTACTATCAACAGCCAAAATCAACTTTACACCATAAAGGAATGTTTAAAGCTGATGAAAATAAAGTACTGCAGGAAAATAAAATCTGTTTCATTACAACTGTATGACATTCTCCAGTTCTTCAACACCGAATATACTTAAGGATACAGATGCAAGTGTACACACACAACACAAGCAAAACCAGCTGAAGGACAGATTTCTTGCCACAACACAGTAATATTCTTGTGAATCGAAGCCCTTAATGTACAAGACAGTTGCGTGAGTCTTGGTTAATTTTTTGCTGCCTATACTTATCTAAAGCTTTATGTCTACATTTCAACTATAGAAAGAACAAAACCACACACCCCAAAACAAGCAAACCACAAAGTGTTCTTCACTTCCCAAAGTGCAACTCTGTTCGTGGTTAGAAGGTTTTCTACAGGTGAGTGTCAATGTATTTTATTTACTGTTAGGAAGTAAAAATCACTTCTGTCATTCACTTTTATCACTGCATCTGTTAACATAATCTCTTGCTGGTAGTAATAGATTTGAAACAAACAAACACCACCACCAGGAAACAGCAGATCAAGGCATAGAGAAAATATTTCTGATTTGTGACTTGTGCAAGCATAGCTTGTGAAAATAAATCTGGCTTAATCCTCTTGCCTGAAAAAAATCTCAAAGTTCTTTTCAAGCACTTGAAAAATGCAGTTTCTCTTTAATAAGCATTACCAGTGAAAGCAGCACTATGGAAAGACTATTTCAACCAATCTGTCTTAAATATTCGTTGCATAGCTAGACTGATGAAAAAGAAATAAATATTTGCATCTGATAAGCTATTTCCACTGATAATGTTTAGGAAGCGGTGCTATTCCTTCCACAAACATCCTGGGAGCCTTCTGCAGAGCAGCTCTCCCAATAGTTCTGGGAAAAAAACACCAGCTGACTCTGAGGAGGAAACAAAGGGAAAATTATGAAGCTCCTCTTCCGTAGAAGAGAGATACAAGGAATGCAGTTTGCAAAAGAACCCATAGTTAATTTAAGACTATGAAAGCAGCATTTGGTCAGATCTGTGAAGAACTGAGCACACAGGATGATCTCACAGCTAACACAAAAAGTGAATTCATCTTTACTTCAGACAAATTCAGAATCCTAAATCAAACCATTCCAATAACCCTGGGCAACATACGTATTTGGAGAGAGTTTTACAGAAACTATGGGCTCAGGCATATACCTCTCATCATCAACTAATACCAAAAATGGAATACATAATGAACTAGGGATGATAATGTTGTTTTTGTTCCAACACAATCAATGTACCCCACTATAGATTTTGTAAGGTGCTCTTCAATCTGCCTCCAGTGGAAAAAGTCTCTTCAAGAACAGGGACTCCCAATTAATGGTATATGCACCTCCTACAATACTTTCAGTTTTTGAAAGCTATACGCAGTCCAACACAGAGCTGAAGTTTTAGATCATTGTTTCCATTGCCAGTGATGTACTCAACATAAAAAACCAAATTCCCTACCTTTTTCTTCCTGCTGTCCTTATAGCAAAGGGGAGCTGAAGACTTCAGATGGCTACCTTAGGCATTATTTAAATATAAAAGAAAAAGAATGCATGAGCTTTCAAATTTCATATTAAAATAAAACCTGATGCTCTACTACAATGTCTGAAAAGAAGCCTCTTACTAGAAATCTTTTTAAAGATCACAGATTCTCTATCCTGAAAGCCTGTGGAAATCCAACTGCTACAAATTGATCTAAAAAGAATGCTTTTGTCGTTCTACGTAGTCAAAATAATTTGTGGGAATGAGACCAAAAGTCAAGGAATTAAAACTGAATTAATACTGTTGTCAAGATGGACAGTCCTTATGTTGTACATATAAGGCATTAATGAAAATAGGGTTTGTTTCAGTTATAAAAAAGGGGACGGGGGTGTGTGTTTTGTTTGGTGGTGGGTTTTGGAGGTTTTTATTGGGTTTTTGTGTCAAAAAAATCCACAAACCACAACATAACTTGCATAATCTTTGTAATATCACTATCTATTGTGCAGAATCCTTCTTTCTATGGCCTTTACAGAAAAAAGTCATACTTTCAAAATTCCCAGCTCAGGATCTTGTTTCTGAGAGTGGCTACTTATGAATGTTTAAGGAAGCCGTCTAAGAACAGTGCAATAAAAACACACTTCCATTATGTAGCTTAGCAACTTTTCACCACCAGCAACGTAGGTGCTCCCTAAATCATGAATTGTATCCACATTAGTGATTCCTAACTAGGTATCTAATAACCTTCCTAAGGCATACAACAAATCAGTCTGTCAGCATACAAATCCAGAACTAATTAATGTCAACACTTAAGCATTACTTGAAAACCTACTCCCTTGTTTTAAAACATCTGCACCATAATTTCATTACACTGTACACTAGCCTACTTTAGAAAGCACATTCACATTCTTCAAGCTTTTGAATGTTCTTTTTCTAAGCTGAAAAATCACAGTCTGTTTGATCTTTTCTGTAAAAACTAAGGGAAAGGCTGTTTAGTTCTAATAGAATTACCTCAGAAAAAATAAAAGTCAAAGATACTATCCCATAATTTTGAAGTCTATCAATACTGTGACCATTTTAATCATCACTTGTACGCACAGTGGTAGGGCACAGTTTAAATTGCAGAATAGCCAGAACATATAATTACATGACATGTTCAGTCTGAAATCTTGGTTGGTTTATTTTGTTGTTTGTTTCTTTTTGTTGGGTCCCCCCTCCCCTTCATTAAAATACTGCATGGTTGGAGTTTGAGGGCAAGGGGTGTGAGGCCGGTGCTTAATGGACCATCCTTACTTCTTTACTCCATTATGCCCCAATGAGTCCATACATTTCTGTATATAATATGTAATTTCACTAAAGTGCCAGAAGCAAGATGAAGTGAAAGCATGTATTCTTTTCCACAAGTGGTCCAAACGAATCATGGGTATTTCTTACAGGGAACGATGCCATCTTCTTCCTGCTATGCATAGCTCCCAGCTGCTCATCTCTCCCTTCTTTTCCCAAATCTTTGAGCACAGTAAATTGAAAATCAGAACTGAAAGAAACCCAAAACCAAACCACAAATAAAACACCTCTCTGTAAATCCATGTATTTCAAATCATTATGCTTCCCCAAGGATTTTCAGTCAAATAAAAAATCGAGCCATTCACCTAGAATTAAATCACTAATTCACAATGAACAGCACTGTCTTTCCTTTATTGTTTCTAGCATTTTTTGAGTATAAAAATCAGAAACACAATTATCACCTTTGGTCTATGCAGGAGTTCAGCTTTTTATAGCAGGTTAACCTCCCCTTAAAACTTAAGGCTTGTCAGGACAAGGGCACTATAAAAATTCTTATTTTCCATACTGATGTCTGTTTTGAAAAACTGATAAACCCCCCCCCCCCATATCTGCATTGACACTACCTACAACTATTCACATTTTGTTATGCTAAAGTAAGTAAGTCCTACTCTTCCTCTGCCTTCCAATTCTACTATTGCATATAAATGCAACTGTGCAGCCCAAAGCAAACAAGCTTTGTGCAACCCAAAACAATAGTTTCCTTGTACACGCAGTTTTGCCCACTTCAGGTCTTCAACTATGCAACTAATTTGATGATTTTCAAAATAACTCAGATGATACTAATTTAAAAGTTAATTTAGTTTCCCAACTCCTCCAGTACCATATTTAATGAAGATGAAAGTGAAACCACTTTCACTAGAGCATAAACTGTCTTCAAGCACACTGGGCAAGTTTCCTTTTTTTATGGCCACAGATGATGTTGAACCAGTATCCACGTATTTTTATTACCAAAAGGGAGAGAACATATTTTGCAATCTTTTTAAACAACAGTTCAAGATAGTGATTTTTTTGGTTTTGCTTTTCATTTTTAAAGTTATATAACCCATGGTTAGAATGTAAAGTATCAGAGACATCTTTCATGAGGATAGACAATAAGGAGGAAAGAGGGGTGGTGTTTGTTGTTGTTGGGGTTTGTTTGTTTGGATTTGTTGTTTGGGTTGGTTTGTTTGTTTAAAATCCAACAGCTTGTGTTCATGTCTTGTAAATGATAAAACTGATCAGAGACCAAATCGTTAATTTTCCTTTGTCCGTATCCTCATACCCATTTCTCCGTCTTATTTCTTCACGCATTCGCTCCTTTATCTTTCATTTTCCTTTTTTTCTCTTTTTTTTAGTTGAGTAACTGTTTCTCCTCTGCATTTCAATTCTGTTTTGGCAGCTTGGATCTCTCAACTGCTCCTTCTTCCAGACACCAAAAAGCTACACGTTGCTGGGTGAAGAGAATGCATTACCTCACCCAGAGCACTAAAGGAACAGAAAAGAAGCTTAGGTCTGTGATCTGTTGTCAGAACTTCGGCAGCCAACATTAGGACTGACAGAAAAAGCTGAGAGGAAAATAGGATTTTTTTTTTTAAAGATACCTGTTGCTTTTCTACTGGCAACATTTTCTGTGTATGCACACACAGATCTTATTCCCCATGTCCTGCATCTATTTAAACTGCCTGATGTTGCACTTACTAAAATACTTTCCATATTTAAATGTTTATTGTAGCAAATATACTTTATGATACCTTCTTTGTGGAAATAAGAATCTGAGTAACTACTACGTTCTTTGCAAAGAAATGGGGGGAAATAAGTCTTGAGTTTTCATAACCTGACAGAATGCTACAAAACTTCTGATGTTTTCAATGTAATTTAACAACTGTTACTGCCATTGCTGAAAATGCAGAAAATAGGCAGATAGGACTATTTACTATATTTAGAGGAACACCTGGTAATGCATACAAACCCTGCTTTCCAAATTTATAATCAAGCTACTGAGAAAAATTGTCTGCAACTAAAGTACATTTAGCTATAATAACCTATAGGCATGAAAAACTTTTTTTTTAACTTCAAAACCATATATACTGATTTGACACTTCTTACAGATGAACAAACACATTTAGATCTGTGTGCAAGTGTGTGCACAACTATGCAACTAGATCAGTGAACAACTAGATCACTCAGTGAAGTAAACACTTCACCGACTGCATGGTTTTATGTCAACTTCTGAAAACATCTCTTATAAGATGCACACAACCTGAAACCACCTACCATTCCAGATGATGTGCTGCAACATGATTTTCGGTGTTCCTGCATTCCTCCCTCCCTGCCCCACCTCCCACCCATTCTGTAGGGGAGGAGGAGAAAATGCAGAACAGAACAGTGAGGACAGTCTTGCATTTGATAATCAACATTAAAACCAATTAAAACAAATCCACATGCTGTAACTAGCATAGGTATGAAAAGCCATGAAATTTTACCATTACCTAATAGTATAGCAAATGTGACACTAGCTAAAGCTAGTTAGCAGCTAACGTGAAGGGATTTGATTATTCACTACCATTCATTTATTGCAGTCATCAAAATGGATCAGCATAGAGGTAAACTATTCTTACCCCAATGACAATCTCCACATTACTGCCAAGGAAAAGAGAGAAGCAGTGGAACTTAGGTACTTTTGTTGCATAAACTTACACCTGCTATATAAACAGAAACCAGCTACTGATCTAGAAGCAAAACACAATTACTTAGGATGTGTTGACCTTTCACTGCTGGTTTGCAAGCACCCTGGTAAACTTGCGTTTCTTTTTAACCAGAAACATTTTCTTTTGCTGCACTGTCTCTGTGCTATGACACCTACAGGTACAACAGATGAAGTTGTTCTTTTTGCCTCTGCAGTGGCAGGAATCCTCAACTGCAGAAATGCCAAACAGTAGGGATAGAATATAGGTCACCATGCACATAACAACAGCCCCTTCGATGAACTGCAGCTACAGGAAGTTAAGTTGCTTGGATCAATTCATCACACTGACCTCATTCATGGTGATTAGCAAGAATCCTTACTCACTTTCTAAACATGTGATGAACACATAGATCTAAAATTCACAGGGACACATGGTCACAGAGATGTTTCGTTGGAAGGATCTCCAGAGGTCATCCAGACCAACCTCCTAGTCAAATGAGGATGACCGCCAGTACTAAATGAGGATGGCCTTGGTTTTGATTCATCATGGTCTAGAGGCCTGAAAGTATGAAGACTATAGTCTCTCTGAGCAACCCATCCCAGTGCTGCACTACCCTCCTAAAATGTTTCCAGAATGTTTAAGAAAGTCCATGGTTGACGCTGTAAAACCTCAGTTCAGTACAAAAACAAGTCAAAAGAGCTTCGGACAATAAATCACAGAATCAATGCAGTTCAAAGAGACCTCTGGAGATCATCTAAGTCAATCCCCTTCTCAAAGCAGGGTCAACTACAGCAGTTGCTCCAGGCCTTGTCTAGTCATCTTTCGAGTATCTCTACAGTCCACAGTGTCTGGACAACTTGTTCCAGTGTTTGACCAGAAACACAGACAGCAATTCTTATGTTTAAATGGAATTTCCTGTGTTTCAGTCTGTGCCCATTGGCTCTTGTCATGTCATGGGCACCACTCAGAAGAACCCAGTTCCATCTTCTTTACTGCCTTCTGTCAGGTATTTATACACACTAATAAGATTTCCCCAAGCCACTTCTCCTCTAGCCTAAACAACCTCAGCTTGCAGAGAGTCTCCCCATGTTACAGATGCTCCAATCCTTTAATCATAGAAGGGTTTGGGTTGGAAGGGACCATCTAGTTCTTGCTAGTGCTGAGAGGAGGGGAATGATCACCCCTTTGACTCGCTGGTGACCCTCTGCCTAAGGCAGCTCTAGACTCTGTTGTCCTTTGCTGCAACAGCACCTTCCTGGCTCATGCTCAGCCAGCACTCTCAGCTCCTTTTCTGCCAAGCTGCTTTCCAGCCAGTCTGCCCCCAGCATGTACTGGTGCCTGGGGTTGTTCCTCCTCAGGTACATGACTGCACTTTCTCCACAGAACTTCATGAGGTTCCTGTCAGCCTGTCCACATCCCTCTGGATAGCAGCACAACCACCTGGTATATCAGCATCTCCTCCTAGGTTTATATACTTTGTTAAGACTACTATTTTTTAATGATCTTTTGAAGCAAACATACTGAAGTGTGTATGAACCACGGTGGAAAACAAACAAACAAACAAAAATTAACAACCAACACCAATGCATTTGGCTGAGCTTTACAACTGCAATTTCTTTCCACCCTTTAAATAAAATGCAAACTATAAACATCATTAGAAGCCACAGGGACTTCATCATATATGTGAGCACAGAACAGAAATAGTCTCGTATATTGTATTAAACCAATCACACAATCTCTGGCTTTTTTTGTTTCTAGTGTTGATTCTTTAATAAATTGTTACAGCCTGCTGGATAGATGTACAAACATACTCTGGTGGTTTCTCTGTTTACATGCACAGTTGGCTCTAGGCCAAAAGACAGGAACTAACAAAACTGCATCTATTTCTACATACATTTTATTGTGAGGCAATGATAGGATAACTTTTGTTCTCTCTACAAATCCACCAACTGTTTCCCTGACCCAGTTTAAGATAGTGAATTTAAAGTCTCTAGCAATGTCAAGCTCAAATACCTCTTGTTAGGTAGGAAAAGGCAAAGTTCTTAAATTAACTTTTCCTCAATTGGAGGGACCTGAAAGAGTAGGCTTTTGGAAAGCTTCTTGGGTTTGAAGCACGGTTTTATTTCTCTGTAGGTGCTCACTATTCTCCTCATTGCCCAGGAAAAAAAAAAATACAAAAAACACCAACAGAGACATCAGACACACATATACCTTTATTTCATGTACTTATAGAAAAAAAATACAGACTTACTTTAAAGTAATTCTGGAGCTATTTTTTTTTTTATGAACATAAAACATTCCAGTGTCAAGTACTTTGTTGAATTAAAATATACTTGATTCTTAAACTCATCTTTGCAAAGCTCAGTATGCCCACAGTAATGCATATGCCCATTAGGAATATAGCACCTGGTTAAATATTATTAAAGAATGCTTTTAAAAGTTTCATTTTTTTAATATATGAACATCAGGCAGGATTATTAAACTCAGTGTTTTCCATCTAACTGTACTACAGCTTTTTAGTCATTACAATATATTTATTAGTTCTCACTGAAAACAGTTAAAAACTCTTTATCTACATTTTCTAAGGTAAAATTAAGATAAGATCCTTGAGTCAACAAATGTACTTTGACTTTTTCTCCATTTCTTCTGTTGTGTACATCTACCATAAAATCTCTCTGGTTCTTAGCATCGCAGCATGGTTTGGGTTGGAAGGCACCTTAAAGACCATCTAGTTCCAACCCCCCTGCAGGGACGCCTTCCAGTAGACCACGTTGCTCAAAGCCCCATCCAACCTGACCTTGAACACTTCCAGGAATAGGGCAGCCACAACTTCTCCAGGCAACCTTGTGCCAGTGCCTCACCACCCTGTCTCACCTTACTATGTATATATCCTCTAATTTTCACCTGGTACTTAGAAGTGGTCTACTCCTTCCAAAAACCTTAAAACATGACAGGAAATGAAAAGGCCTGTCTTGGAGCTGGCTGAAACTGTTCAACATGGGGGCACCTCCTGATGCAATGCCTACTCACAGATGCCACCCCTGCAGCCTCCCTGTCTCCAAAACCTTGCCACATAAGCCCAGTACAATGCAATAAAATCTGAGCTATTCATTCAGATATAGATAGCTTCACAGAGGTGATACATCAATATATACACAAGCAAAGCTGTACATGCGGTTTCTGGACTCTGGACAGAATAATGCTATTTCAAAAAAGGAATAAAATGAACTGCTGAAAGATACTGGCAACAAGAGCAGGAAAAAAAAAGATGAGATTTAACAGGCAGTTTACATGAGCAGGTGAGAAGAAATAGCAGAAGCAGCACAAAATAAAGTTCTAATGGAATGATAATTTTTATAAATTCCAAGGTAAAAATTCAGAGCTGGTAATGATGATTATCAGAAAATTCCTGATGTTATGACAGCTCTGCCTTTTCCCACTGAATGCCTTCAGATTGCTACGGGCATTATGTGATTGGAAAGCCCTGGGCTCCCTCATAAGAATTTTCACTGTCACCTTTGTATGTAGGCCGCTAGGACTAAAACAATCACTAAAAGGTGCAAATCCTTTTCTTTCAGTGTTGGCCAAGCCCTGTATCTTCACATCTAGGGAGTAGAGAAAAGGCAGTAATTTTTTTACATTTCTGAAAAGCAGTTAAAATGAATTTACCCAGGTAAGTAGCAGGAAAGAGTTCAATCTTTGGTAATTTTAAGTAAACTCCAGCTGTGCATTTAGGGGAAATAATGAGAAAACTACCTGAGCTCACATGACACACAAGATGTGTGCACTTTTTTGTTCTATAAGCAGAAAAGCTCTCTGTACAAACTACACAATTTCACATATCTGCTACAACCACAGCTCTGCAACTCTGATTAATGTCAACCATCACGGTATCTTCTTCTTGCTTAGAATTTATTACTAAAAGAATATAAATGTAGGCAGGCAAATTCACTCTATCTGCATCAGGGATAAAGATGCCATTCAAGCTCATAAATGAAGAAACTTATCAATAAAGATTAATGATCCAATACTGCAAGATGATGTAATCTTCAAATGTATTTCAATGCAAATCAAGATAAAACAATTCCTCACAAGTTTATATTCCAAATATCAGCACATGCAAACAAAACCCCAGAAACCCCAAGTCTCTTCCCTGACCACAGGATCACAAGCTAGAAATCAAGATTCAGCATTGTTCTTGCCAAACCATTTTCAACTCAATAAATCTAGTATGTGGTTGGTTAGATCCAAACACTTAACAGAAAACCATGGCCACCAGAACGCTTTCAGCCTCTTCAGAACACCAGCATTTCCCAAGTGACACTGTTTAACATACATATGCAACTTGCCATCCCAATTCACCTGACATGAGGTCCATGTGCTATTTAGGACCTTTCAAACGTAGTAGGGGGAAACAGGCTGCAGAGAACCAAACTGCTCTGTAGCTACAGTCTACTTGTAACTGACACCTCTTCTGCTCCCACCATATGAGAAAGACACATTCACTTCTACGACAGAGACTCCAGAAGAGAGAGAAGATGGAAACAGACTGCAGCAGCCTAACTTGTCATCAGTGTATTTTTCATGGTCCTCAGGAAAGAATATGGTTGGGAGCATGCTACATAAATTGTTGTGGTGCTATTTCTACATGCTGCCTTTCTACAGACACAAGCAGGAATCTGTTGGTTTTTTACTCTACTGCATATGTGCCTTATAAGCACTAGTCCTGTCAGACAAATACAGATCACGTGTCCTAAAAGTAAGCATATGAAAAGAAGGTGGCAAACATTCCCCATGAGCTCATACGGAAGACATGGGGAAAAGCCTATCTATGGTAAATTCTGAGACAAACAGAGGTCCTGTACAGCTGATGGAATATGTCTTACAATTCAAACTAAAAACTGTACTGCCTTACAGAAAAAGGTTGCTTCTGACAATTTCATTGCTAATTTGTAGAATACCTTTGGTGTTTCATCAGTGAAACACTAAAGGGATGCTCCCTGCATGCTTTTTGGTCTTTTTTTTTTTTTTATCACTGAAACTGTTGACTACAATAATAGAACCTGTGTCTGTCAGGAAAAAAGGCAAACACAAACCAAACCACCCCACACAGTAAGAGCAACACAGTAGGAGACCCTTTCCTCAATTACAACTAAACGAGGTTGCCAAATCTCAGCTTTAGTATCCAAGTGTCTTTTGAGAAATATGGTATATATGTCGCACTGTTCTGTAACCTGGAATTTTGCAACTGTCTAAAATTTAATGTTGACATTAAATTCTGAGTACTAAAAAATGAAAAATAATATTTCAGAGATTAGGGCATAGGGAGTCTGGAGAGTGGGCTCTTCTTCCGAGCTTCTCACATTGTGTGAATTCTAAGCAGTCCACAAAGATTCTCCATCCCTTTAGCTTTTCAATCTGAAAGAAAACAGATAGTTCCCATGTTTTTTTGCGTGTTTTACTAAATCCAATTAAGCCTTGAAGTACGCAAATACCTTTAATCAAAAGATGCTGTGTAAATAGAATTCTTGGAATACCATAAAAACAGCAGAAATATTTCACAATAAAGAAAATAAACATTGTGCTTTTTGGATTTTTCTTTACAAAGTAAGTATTTGCAATATAAAAAATACTGGCAACTTTTATATCTTATTTGAATAAGTATATATTTCCTTCTCTATATAGGATAAGAAATATGTTGCTCCTTTAAAAGCAAAACAAAACTTTACACAAATATCCAGTATCTCCCTGCAGCAATTGCTTATACATCAAAAGCTACT
Organism: Nestor notabilis; assembly: GCF_000696875.1. Lineage (NCBI taxonomy): Eukaryota > Metazoa > Chordata > Aves > Psittaciformes > Psittacidae > Nestor > Nestor notabilis. The sequence goes on along the minus strand of NW_009931599.1, from coordinate 20,855 downwards.
CTCAAAATGATGCTGCCCACACATAATGATCATTTATTTAAACCAGAAAGAGAAGCTTTTAAAGAAGGGTGAACACTATCTTTATACGAAAAGAAAAAATTAATGAAAAAAACCCCAAAGAATTAAAGGAGGTAAAAGTCATAAAACCACACCTGTGGTCATAGCCTGAGAACTTCAGCTTCTATTTCCTTACTGACAATCAAAGAAAATGGACTGTGGCCTATGTGCTGGGTAACACAGAGATTAGTGTACATCAATCTTCCAACCAAAAGGATTTTTCTTCCCAGAAGGTTTTAAGGTTCAATGAAGAATAATTCTTGACAGTAACAGGTTTGCGATCACAAAACATTGACTCAAAATTAGTCCATTTTCATGCTTTAAGCTTAGGAATTTCCTCCGTTCATACATGCACACACGCCTCCCACTACAGTGCCCAGCTCTCATGCACTGCAGCAGCTGCTTGCTTCATGCTCTAAGACCCCAGACTAGGCTGGCCTGCCTAGCCCTATCATCACTTTGGCTGCTTGGGATCACAGAGCACAGGAGAGGCCATCAGACTGCACTGCAGACAAACAGAGTATTTTGCAATCTCTGCCCTTAGCTGCTGCATAAACTTTGGTTTGGGTTTTTTATAGCTATACCAGCCCCTTGGATGATCCTGCATCCATTAGTCACATACAAGCATCCTCTGCTCAGCTCAGTCTGCTCCTCAGTCAACCTCGAGCAGTTTGGCTCTGTATGCATACACCTTAATGCTTATCTGTATATTAAGGTATCTTTTCTTAATTCTTTTCATTCTGTGTGTATTTATAGATGTAACTTTCTGCTGAACCAATCTGGAGGTACTTTTATCTTTTAATATATTATAAATTCCACATCCCCAAGCTGCAAATATCAATTCATAGTAATTCCTTCCTGTGTACAGTATTGGAGACAGAAAACCATTGAAAGAATTGTATGTGCTCAAAAAATGTGCTTTTGTTTGCTTTTGCTGTGGTAATTACTATCCTTCGTATCCAACTACACACAGTAAAACTAAATTAAGACCAAATGATTAAGATTTCACACATAACATAGCTTCCCCTTTGCACAATATGAAACTGAATCACCTGTACCTTCAAACAGCAAAGACTAGTTAGTATATTTTCCATTTGCTTGAACTTGCATGGTGAAAAAAACTTGCAAATCCAAGGGATTCCCTATGCATGCAGACCAGGTATAGGTCACGTTTTCTCATCTATGTACATAACTCAGTGCTTGCTCATCTGGTGACGCTTCAAAAGGCAGAGTTGGAGGGGTGCCTCTCTTCTTCCCCCCCACTTCCTTTTTTGCTTTAATACTCACTTTTGCTTTTCTTCCAATGCCCTCTCAGGTTTCATCTGGCTAATAATAATATCAGTAACTGGGAAAAGACACCTCCCTGCCCTTTGAACTTTGGTGTAACATTAAATAACAACAAAAATGGACAAGCTGAGCTGAAATCCCTTTACTACAGCAATATTTGATCTGTCTCAGAGATTTCCATAATTTGCTTTGGCTGCTAAGCAACAAATTAAATATGATTTGGTATATTTAAATTCATTATTCCTCCTACTGCTCTTCTGTCTGAAAAAATACAGTTATAATAATGCTCTTGTCACAGAGCAATATTGTTGAGGAAGGGTCCTGCACTTCAGAAGGTATACTAATTGAGAGCAAAAGAACATGCATTTGTTTGCCCTGCAGTAAAAATGAGGAAATAGAGAGAACACAATGTCCTACAATCTATTTCCAGAGTCACTAGTGTCTGGATTGTCATGATACCTACAAGGATTACAATTCTGCCTAAATTAGCCAGCTCATGGCAAATTAATAGGCAAGACAAACGTAAGATGGATAAGTAACTCCACCTGGGACTCTCTGTTTAAGATCTACTAGTGCACTGGGAATTCATGACTCCATTCTGAGACTTTACACATGGATGCTATGCTTCCAGCTGAGAAAAACAACCGAACAAAATCAACCTTCAGTATCAATCAAAAATGCTCCCTGCTCAGAGATCAGAAGCACCACACTCACTAGTCTTCTGGTTGCAATATGCTACTGCTCTACCAAAGCACAGAGAGACCTAAAATTGAATGTGGAATTCAAGTAGAGTTGCAGAGAAATCACAACAGGCCTCTGTCTTTCAATTTACATGCACTACAAATTCAGAAAGACTGTTTTTCAGAATGCAAGAGAACACCCATATCTGTGCACCATTAATTTAAAACAAAAATAAAGTGCTGTCAAAGGTGGAAGCAAGTATGGTAAATATGAATTGAAAGCAAGTAATAGCATTTGGTGTGTGGGCAGGAGGCTTGCATTGCTACTACAAATGTTTTTCATGTGTCTACTGAATATAAGCACTTTAGCTTTTAATCTTGCAGTCTCGATCGGTAAAACAGTAAAAAAAAAAAAAAAAACCACATCAGGAAAGTTGTATTTGTGTTCATCTTAGTATCTATTTTCCAGACAGAAATACTCTTGCATTCTTCATCTCAGTCTCATTAACTTTCTGTGTTCACTATTCAAATCACTTGCTATTAACTATGTTATTACTAGATGAACATTAGCCTGTAATAACAATCCTGTGAAGAATATTTTCTTTATTTATCCACATCACTATGATGGATGCTTTTAATTTCAGCTGCAATATAAAAAAAAAACAAAACAACCTACTAGATTATGTTGTCAGAAAAAACTTTCAGTTTTTTCTTTTAAAATTTTAATGAGCAGATTAACAAAAATTAATTCCTCCACACACAAATTTATCAGACCTCATTCCTTCACTTCCTGTTTAAATTATATCTTCAAGAGAAATACTTGGATATAAAAGTGGTAATAGGCTTAGTCTGAACTTGTTATTTATGTAAAAAGAATCCCAATATTAACTGCATTAATCAAAACAAAGTATGGCAATAACTGCAATACGTGGGTATAAACCAGGTTTTACTGCAGACACTCACAATATGACTGTACCATTATTTTTAAAATATCTGTCCATCATCTTTCCTCCTTTGAGAGCTGGTGGTATTTACATCCCCCAAAAGGAGATATTCATCTATAAAACAGATTCAACACGTAGTGTATCGATGGAAAGTCTACTGGGATGACAACATCCTTGAAGGGCAACACAGACTAATACTGCGTTAAAGTGATGGTGCAACCACTGCTAGTGCTACTACTAAGAAATTTCACTCACACCACTATGTACCTGTTCAGTAACAATAAATTCACTACAAAGTGATTCACTACATCAGTACAAAGATGAAAACCTGTGTATCTAAGATATCTCGTATCTAAGATAAAAGTCAAAAAAAGCCTTCTTTTTTGAGGACTGAGATTCAAGATGTTCAGGGCCATTTTTCACTTTGATGACTCTTTGATTCCTAAGTCATATTTAGATTACCACAGATTGTAAGCGGAGTTGTAGAGAACATCTAGCTCGGGTCCTGTTTTGACACGGTAAAAACAAACAACCCCAACAAACAAACTACTTGTATAACAGTAAAGAGAGAGACATGAAAAAACTTGAGTAGTAAGTCGTCTTAACTGTGAAGTTCACTAAGAAGTTCAACAGTTACCATTCCCCTCTAACACAGCACTAGTAAGGCAATACACAGGATACTGCTCTGGGTTTTGGGGTTCCCATTTCAAAAAGACTATTAGCTAACTGGAGAGGGGTCCCCTAGATGGTAAGGGGCTAAGAACTCTGCCTCCAAGAAGACTGAGCAAGCTAGACCATTTCAGCTAAAAGGACTCAGAAGCAATTTCATAAATACTGGGCAGGAGTTAAAAAGACAATGGAGTCAAACTTTTCTTGGTAGAAGCAGGCAGTTATAAGCAAATGGCCATAAACTGCAATTCAGAAGGTTCAGACCAGACTTTTGGAGGAAATTCTTCCACAGAAGGATGGTGCAGGGCTGGAACCAGTCATAGAGGAGCCAGTGGAAGCTTCATCCTTGCAAGTGTTTAAGACTCATCCAGATTGTATAATGTTCTTAAAACACAACACTGCTGAGGCCTTGTGCCCACTGTTAACATCGGGCACTGAACCCTTATACATGCACTTAAATAACTGGCTCCACAATATCTCATGTTTCTCTCTAACAAAAAAAAGCATCTGACAGAAGGCAAGATGAAAACCTATGTGATACTCTAAGATTATAGAATAAATGAATGAAAATGGCTAACAAGATATCAGTCTGACTGTCTAGATGTTCCTTTGAATAAAACAAACATTGCCTATAAAGCAGCTCTAGCCTACATGCCTTTAAGATCTGCATAAGATTTCTAATGGCAAGTTGTAATTTAAACTAGATTTGTATCCTGTATCCCTCTTCCTTCCTCATTTTTGTGAGACTGTAAATTCAAGTGTTTTCCTTTTCTTAAATGAGTCCCTGATTTAGGATGGATATGCATTTTGATCCTCTGCATCCTCAGTATTTTTGTTATCTTTCTCTGTCTGCTTTTTTCCCTCCAATGTTTTCAGTCATGTTTTTTCACCAATTATATTTGTATACAGAATTTTGTTTCCCCAGGTTATTCTCCTTTCCCTTACTACTGTTCTGTATATCTTCTCAAATGTATATTCAAGCATGTTAGAGCTTTCTCCCAAAGTTCCTTTAACTTTTACGTTTTCCTGAATTGTTTATCTACACAGATTTATCTCCCTTTCTCCCTTTTCCAGCTCCCAGATTCACTTCCTCCTCCAAGTACATCTAGCCTTCTATCCCTCTCCACCCTTTCATTAACTTCAACTCTTCCCAGTGTATACAATTTATATAGAGAGAGCTATCTACATTCAATACATCATTAAAGAAAACCCTGAGAATATTTCTACCAATTTTTAAAAGGTCAGGGCTTTGTTGGGGCTTTAAATAATTTCAGAGAAAAATGGGCAGTTTTTAAAGTGAATTTTCCCAAAGGAGAAACCAGAAGCCTCCAGTGCTTCTCAAACTCAGGGGACTGAAAATCACAAATGCTTTTTTTTTGTTCCTATTCCATCTAACTCCTCTAAACAGCTCCTTGCTGCATTGCTTCACCCATCTTATCTTAGTGATTAATTCCTGTGCCTTCTCAGATAATGACATCTATTGATCCCAGTCATCCATACGTCTTGCAGCTCCATTATACCACGATGTGATCAAACATAACTACGAACATAACCACTCTCATTTCATGATGAAAAGAACCAAAAATCTTCCTGTTCTACTCACATGAAGACCAACCACAGCAAGAGTTTCCTCATATTTTCAAAATTGTTGTCTTCTTGATCTAAGTAAGACAAATTGGTAAGTATGACAGTGGGTACACTCCCCTCATCATCATTTGTCAGGTTTCATTCTTCTTCAAGGAGACACAGAAATAAAAGAGAGAAAACACTATTTGAAAATAAACCCAAATGTCAAACAAATGGATTCAAAGCATGACTGACTTGTCTGTGTCCTTGTTTCAGCCTTTTGGGTAAAAAGGGGAAAGGTGTATTGGAGTGTTTGCTGTTGGGATTTTTTTTTAGCTCTAAGTTTTCACTCGCTTCATTTGTTTACTTAATTCTTTAGTAGTCAGCCATTTTCTTCCCAAAGACCTATCACAGCAGGCCTGGAAGAACTTTGAAATCTCCCCATCCCTACCAAGCCCACCTATGCTAGAAAGCTTAGTGGTCCTGATAGCACAAGAGGCCCTTAAACCAGATTTTTTTACCTTGTGACAAAACTACTGTATCCATAGTCTGTAATTGGAAAGAAAGGGAGTATTGCAAGGGTTAGAGTCTGACTTTCCACTCTGAAATTTTCTAATAACTGCCATGGGAAAAAGACAGCTACAGTGGCAAGCAAGCAAATACTAAGCTGCGTTTTACTGGAAAAATTATGTATTCTTTGTAAAAAGCACAAGTTTAGTGAAAGACAGACCAAGATTTCATTTGAACATGCTAATTGACATGTAAGAATAGAACAACTTATTTTGGACACCATCTTGGTAGATTTCAAGATTGTATTTTATTTCACTAAATCTGGCTCATTCCAAAAAGCTGTAATACTTTAAAGATTGTTTCCTGAGATGCCCACATAGATTATATGTTCTAACGGTAATGCAGTAATATCCAGAAATAAGACTATTATTGCAGACAACAACACTCGAGGTTTCCTTTAATTTGGTGGCAGTATTTTTAAGACTCAGTTGGGAGCCTGAAGAAATTTCTTTCAGAACATAACTGCTGCACATGATCCTGGAAGTGCTCACTGTTCATACTAGTAATTTCCTCTATTTTTCCACATCCTCTTTTTCACCTGTTAAACCTAATTTCCAGTTACTAATTTCCTTCAGTTTTGAGACAAAAATAAATCAAACCAAATTGTTTTCTTTCTTAGTAACACTGCTGCCCCGAGTTTGAAGAAAGCAGAGAAGCTCTAAAAATTCTGTTTGACTTTCATTACAACAACTAGAAATGCTGTAAGTTGTTACATGGTATGTATATATAATCACAGTTGTGATCAGTCACACAGAAATCCTAGGATTTCACATACACATCACCTATCACCAAAGATGACTCTTTTCTCCAAACTTGTGCATGTTTGTTTATTTTAATAAACTGTTAAATATTTAAAAATCCATTCAGGATTATGGTGTTGTTATCACTAAATACAGTTCTGCCTAGAACTGCAATGAGCACAAACAAAAAACAGTAACTGCAAAGTTTTGTTTCAAAAGGTATTTTCTCAAGTCCTAGGTATACAGAAACCCACCAAGTTAGTTGAAAATTTCTCTCCTGAGCAAGCTGTACATAGTGTAATGTAAAAACAACCTCCCCAAATAAACTCCACATGTAGGAGAGTGGTTAATAATTTTAAAACAAAAAACAGTAATTTTTTTAATACGTGGCATAAGTAATTCAAAATTCCAACAGTAAATTTACCTTCTCTTCATATCCCTACCTCTTTAAGTTATACTAGTTGTTACAAATAAAACATTTATTGTCTTTACATTCTAGAATTTACTGGTCAAAATGGGATTCCTTTGCTATTCTCTCGATCTTGCTACATTTTTCTAGTTTTCAGTTTAAAATTCAACTGCTATTAAATGCAGGATTTTTGCTTAGGTACATAGAATCATAGAATCATAGAAAAGTTAGGGTTGGAAAGGACCTTAAGATCATCTAGTTCCAACCCCCCTGCCATGAGCAGGGACACCACACACTAAACTGTTGCCCAAGGCTCTGTGCAGTCTGGCCTTGAACACCGCCAGGGTTGGAGCATTCACAACTTCCTTGGGCAACCCATTCCAGTGCCTCATCACCCTCACTGTGAAGAACTTCTTCTTTATATCTAATCTACACTTCCCCTGTTTAAGTTTAAAGCCATTACTCCTTGTCCTATTGCTACAGTCCCTAATGAAGAGTCCCTCCCCAGCATCCTTGTAGCCCCCTTCAGATATTGGAAGGCTGCCCTGAGGTCTCCAGCCAGCCTTCTCTTCTCCAGACTGAACAGCCCCAACTTTCTCAGCCTGTCTTCATACGGGAGGTGCTCCAGCCCTCTTATCATCCTTATGGCCCTCCTCTGGACTTGCTCCAGCAGCTCCATGTCTTTTTTATTGAGGACACCAGAACTGTACACAATACTCCAAGTGAGGTCTCCCGAGAGCAGAGTAGAGGGGCAGGATCACCTCCTTTGACCTCCTGGTCACGCTTTTTTTGATGCAGCCCAGGATATGGTGGTTTTCTGGGCTGCAAGCGCACACTGCCTGCTCATGTCGAGTTTCTCATCAATCCATCACCCCCAAGTCCTTCTCCGCAGGGCTGCTTTGAATCTCTTCTCTGCTCAGCCTGTGGCTGTGCCTGGGGTTGCCCTGACCCAGGTGTAGGACCTTGCACTTGGCTTGGTTAAACTTCATGAGGTTGGCATCAGCCCACCTCACAAGCGTGTCCAGGTCCCTCTGGATGGCATCCCTTCCCTCCAGCGTATCAACCGAGCCACACAGCTTGGTGTCGTTGGCAAACTTGCTGAGGGCACGCTCAATTCCATAATGATGAACTCATGCTTACAAAAATAAGCACAGTATAATGCATCAGCACTCCTACCTTTAAAATACTTGGGGGGGGGGGGGGTAGAAAAAAAAGCACCATACAACTAGAACGATGAAAAGAAAACTATGCATTACAATTTACAGCAATTAGGGAAAAAAATATCCAAGCAATATCTTTAATTTACAATTCTTTATGTAGGCTGTTAAATTGATGAGGCCTTCCACATACTTGCATTAAAGTGACCCACCAATGCAAATAAGCACAGCTTGACACCTGCTGTAAGAGTCTGTAACACAGTTACTTGCCTAGCCTTGTGTATGATACCTACACACATTAAAACAAGTCCTGCGTGTCATCATTCTGCTTTATCACACAGAGACTTACCACCACCACAAGAAGCGAACAAAGCATTTTAGCTACTGGTTCATGCAGCAATGAAAGAAAAGGCAAGAACTGTGAATAGTAATTTACTCCACAATCTAGGCTACTATCTGGCTCAAATTAGGTACTACCTCAGCAAGTAAAACATTGCAATTTTGTAGAAAAGAGAAAAAGATGGTGTGATGGGCCGGAGGGAGAGGGGCATGGTATCAGAAGACAAATGAAGTGCTAACTTCTAGCGTTCATTCAACACAAAATACAGATAAGGGCAGTATAATACAGCAACAACATCTACTAAGAAGAGTTCAAATTATTGTTTCCTTACATTTTTACCCAAAAAATTCAAAAAGCAGAAATGAACATTTTCTCAATGTCTGCTAAAATATGCTGTCAACTTTTATAAATTTTTATTGTTCGGGGAAGAGTTATTTTTAGAAGAATCTACAGGAATTATATTTAGGAGCGAGTTAAACTAGCCTGCTCATATTGCACACACTACCTCTTAATACCACTGACTGTAGCTGTTTTCTTTCTTTCTTTTATGGCCACCTTTAAAAAAAACCCATTAAGAAAACCACACTCTTGAGATCAGACAGCAGAGCTTTAGAAGTTAACAGACAAGTGAATGTAACCACTATCCCAAGCAGTAACATGGATTGCAGAGGTCGGTAAGGGCTGAAGTGAAATGTTCACTTCAATTAGTTTCCAATACCTGAAGTTCAAAATGTTCTGACAAAGAGAGACTTACGAATTCCGTGAAATATCCATTATATACATGTCACAACAGAACATTAAAAGTGACTGAAGCTTCTACTCTTAAAATGCAGCAGTCGCACAACATCTGCGGAGACCTCTTTCTCCATGACAGCAACTGTCAGTCTGAGGGGGTTTTAATGTTGGACTGAAACATACTGTAAGGGGTGACTCCTTACAGATAAGGCTCTCTCTGGGGGCTTTTTGGGTAGGTGTGACAGAGCACGAATGGCAAAGCTCTGAGATGAGAAGAAAGGCATTAGCCAGCATTCTCTAAAGGAAGCTCATCACTGCCCTTCAGAAAAGGAGCAGTTTCAGGTACCATCCATTCTCCATTGAGAGCAGAGTATGCATTCCTTATTCTGTGCTGTGTTCTGTAGGTACGCACAGAGGTGCAACAGAGCAGGGATATACAAATCAAGCCAGTATTTCTCAAACTGCAGTAAACATAAACTCAGCAACTTCAAGCAAAAAGGTTTGAAAACTGCTAGTTTAAGAAAAAGTTCTATTTACATTCGTATTAGTTGCTGGACAGCAGTGGAGGTTTGCAGTACACCACCACATTCGGGGAGAAGAGATTAAGGATATCAGGCACTGAAAATAGTGGAACACCACTAATAAGTCTTTATTTTTCTGCTCAAAGTTTCTCTTTTGCCTCTAGAAACAGAACATCTTCAAAAAATCATGCTCTATGGTAATAAAAAAAACTGATAGTAAATCAGCACTTATGGAAATGCTGTATTTAGAACACAGATGAAAATGGTGTGACTTTAAGCTTCACAAGTCCAGGAAAGAACAAGATCTTTCCAAGACTAGAGTTTGGATGAGGGAGAGAAGTTTGTAAACACACATGGAACATGATTTCACATTCTAACAATTCTTATTTCTCTACCAAATCATGATATGAGAGATACTGGTCAGCTTCATTTTTATTGTCTGTCCCTAAACAACATTCAAGATTACTAATATGCTATAAATCAAACTTAAATTACCCAGAATGCATCTAGCAATTCTACTTCACTTAATACTGAAATACTGGGAGGAGAGGAGTTAAACCACAAAAAAGCAACACACAAAAAACCAAACCCACCACCCCACCCCCCCCAGTTAATTTTCAGGCATATGTCAGTTTTCTAAGAAATGCACCGAGAAAGAGACACTATGACTCCATTTTCACAGATCTAAGTGTGTCAGCTTCCATTTAAAAGATGCATTTTTTTCACTACTGCACAGACAGCTTTATTCTCACACACAAAAAAATGAAAAAAACACAAAAACCAAACCCAAACAATTTGCTTTTATTTACATGTTGCATCAAGTAAGTTTGCATTATACACCATTCAGTCAAATCTGATCATACCATTAAAGCCTATGCCAAATAAAACATTTACAGTATGTCTACCTGAACAGCTGAAGACAGCTATCCGTTAAGGTGTCTGGAGGTGAGCCAGGACTGCCTCAGCCCCATCCTATGCCCACAGCTGTATGGATCACCTTTCAGAGAGAGAAGAGTCCTTGTTTAAGCGCCTAGACTACCCACATACAGTATGATGCAGGGAGGGTACAATCTAACAGTCTATGGATGCCAGCAGATACAGGTGAATTTTATATTCCAATCCCTTTTCTAAATTTCACCTGTCAGATTTAAACATACAGGCAAGCTTCTTTATCCATTAAAGATGAACATAGCTGTTTACATCTATTCCTTTAAAGAATGAAGCAGATGTCCTTATTCTCTCTTACAAAATGCAGCCAGGAGAGATGGTGCCTAGTATCTATGATATAGGTCTGTTCCCTACAAAGTGGAAGCATCTTGCTTGGCTTTCTGGGAGTTCAAACGTGTATCTCCTACCTCGCATGGGGAAGAATACATATGCTGAAGATAGACTAGAGGCAAACAAATTAGAAGACTATTCAGCTTCCCTCTGCAATGATCCCTAACCACAAAACTAGTACAAATCCACAACCACAGAAAAAAAAAAAAAAGCAAGCATTACTGTATGACTCATCTGTTAGGACAGACAATACATCCTCCAGAGAGCCTTTCTATATTTCATTTAACAACTTCCTAAAATTCTCTGTTATTAGAACAAAATATATATTCCAAACTCAAAACACAGACAACACCCTCAAAAACCAACTAAAGAAGAAATGTACCTTTTCAGGAAGTTTGCCATTATCATTTTCATTTCATTTGTTAGAAAAAAGTAGGTAGATACTAAACAGGACAAAACATCAAGGACTGATGATTTGCCAGATGATATTTAGCCACAATCCAAAGCAGCAAGCAGTTGACAGCCTTTTCTAAACAGTGAGGTCCACCACCAGCAACATTCAGTTGCGGTTCCCTGATTAAAACCTAGCAATCTACCAATTTCCTCTTGAAAAACAAGACCCCTAAGTTTGTGTTTTCTATCCTAAAGTTTCATATGCTGGATGCAGCATATCTCAATTAGCACTAAAACAAAGCCAAAGAACTTTCGCTCTCCTTTCATTTTCATGCAAGTTACATAGAAGAGATGAGAACATACCTAAGCCTCAACCAACTTGATAGGCATTAATTTCATTCTGCAACTTCTTGACAAAAAATTATTATTTTCTAGTAATACTTGATAAATTATGGGTATTTAATTGAAAGTATAAATTCTAAACTTACTGAGCTTTAGGTTGGTTTTCATACTCAATAAGGGAAACTTCCTAACTGTTTACTGACAAGTAAGGTAGCTTCTTAATATTGCTGGTTGTACTAAAGATTCAGCACATCAATTTCTCCAATGCTAATCAAACTTACCAAATCATTTTCCCATATAATAACATACTACTTGCATGAGATTTTGAGCACTAGTTTTTGCATCTTTAAGAAAGCCCGAATCTGCCCAGCAGAAGCACATTAAAATTACTAAGCAAGGGTCCTGTACCATGGTCTAATTCTGATTTCACCAATGAAAGACAACTTGTCATATAATTGACACACACTGCACAAGCACATCCACTGAAAATACTAAGTTTCGGCTGATACAGGCTTTGGACCAGAGTCAAACTGGATGCCATTCACTCAACTGCCCAATTCATGCACTAGCTAACTGTATTTAATAGACCAATTTCTCTTTGTAGGGTATCCACTAATTACAGAATACATAGTTAAAATCCTACCAGCTGCACAACAACAAACAGTACTAGCAATACTTTTAGTTTCTAAATATGTAGTAATTAAATATGTTTCATTTTTACTATAAGCTTTCACTAACTTTGGATAACAAGTGGTTTTGGAGCACTCAATTGTAATTATACCTATATAGCAAAATCCACAGCATTTCTAACAAAAGCAAAAACATTACATATCAGTAATTAGCACCATTTTGTCCAATTAAATCTAAAAACTAAGTTATAATTTTATAGCTTTAAAAGACATGCACATCACTTATTAAATCTTATCTCCAAAGCTTGCATACTTCTACCCAAAATTAATACGTGCACACAGTGAGACCATCATGTGCCAGTTAAAAATTTTCATTCAGAAAATTAGAAAAAACCCAACAAAAACAATTTGAAAAACATCATGATTATTATCATTATATTTCTTCCATTGCTGTTTTAGGCATCCTAAAATGTCTGCATTTTTAAAGGGTTATACTGTGCACTGATCATGCACTTCCGTTCTTTAAGACTCCAGATATTTCAACATTCCTATAATCTTACAGAAATGCGGTCCTGACACAATATATATTTTTCTGAAGTGTATCTTTTGAACCAAATTACTGTTCCCAACCACAGAAGAATCAGGCTTCTCAAGAATCCTTTCAACAACAATGTCCAAAGGGTTGCTCGTGTGCCAACATGAAATCAAAACCATCTATCATTTTGTCTGCAACTCAAGCTTCGAGATAGCTGAGTACTCTAAAAATGAGGCTAACAGATGTGTCTTGGGATCTAAACGGGATTAATGTCTTGAAAATTAACATAAACTACTAACCTGCAAAAATGCTATATAGGCAAGTTGCAGATCAGGAAAAAAAAACCATATGAAAAGCCTCATGTTGCAAGTCAGACTTTTGAGGAAGGTGGGAAACAAAGATTAAAAATTCTTACAGCGCAGATGACACTACAAGAAGAATACAAACCTACCCAGAGCTTAAAGACATGTACATTTGTCATCCTGGAATAAAATAATGTGGGGTTTTTTTGACATTATTATTTTCATTTTATTTGTTAGAAAAAAGTAGGTAGATACTAAACAGGACAAACCATCAAGGACTGATGATTTGTACCCACAGGTATGGAAGAGAGGCCCAATTCTCCTCCTATGAGAAAAAACATAGTGTGAACAAAAATCTGCCTCCTTGTTAATAAATCTTTTTCTCCTTTCCTAGACAAAGAATTTATTTTATATATATATATTCTGTATATATATTTTACATATATTTACTTATAAAAAAATTCTTATAGTTAGAAATAGAATTAATAGAAGTCTAGCCAGATAGGTTAGCCACAGATAACCCCCAATATTTGATTTCCATTACTGAAAACATCATAGCTGGTAAAGTATATTCTTTTTGGAACCTCTCCCTGTATCATGGAACTTGCTGAAGGTAGATTTGCTTTAAGTTTATTCCCATGGGAAATGAAAACCACTAACTTCTTTGTAACTCAGATTATTGAGGATTTTTTAATAGACCACTCATACCAGCTACAGACACAGAATCCATGCCATTGTCTTGCCTGGGGATACAGACAGTATTGTTTCGAGTGCATAGGCACATCTGGGGTTTCCAGAGTGCAACAGTCTTGAATCTTCAAGACCATGGAATAACATCAGTTCATTCTGTATATGAATGACATGCATACGTACTCTGCCACATAATGCCATTCTTCAGCTGCACTGTAGATCCCTGCAACACCAAATACATGTTGTACCATTTTTGATGTATTCTCACAAGAGCAAATCCAGATCAGAAGTGTTGGAAACTTTCACTACCACCTCTACAGCAGTCTAGTCCACTATCATTTCTCCTGAATTCTTTGTAAGATATTTTTCTCTCCTGCTAGGAAGATCATATAATTGTAGAACATTCGAGGTTGCCCAAAACAGGATCAACTGAGCAGGTTGTTCAGAGCATTAAGATGTCTTGTATTACCAGAGACTGTAGCCAGGAGGCACAGAAGTAAGATTCCCCTCCCCAAAAATTGCACAATTTTTGTAAAGCCCTTGCTCCCGACGAGAGGCTTCCAAACGAGGAGCAGCTATGACAAACTCAACTTGTATTTTCGGTTGTGTTCTCAAGCCTAGAAATTTCACAACTGCACATGGAATCACAATTGGAAAAGTTTCTCAATCACAGCCTTCTCCTTTAATATCAACAAAAGGGCAGAACCAGCTGAGCGTATAAGACGTCTCTAAGCATTTCTGCACACATTCAGTGACTAGTGGCTGAACAAGATTTAACAAGTTAAGCATTTCCTTTTTTTAACTGAAAAGCTGAGTCTGCATGCCATTTTTACAAGAGCTGGTTGAGCTACTTAAGTTCACACATACTATCAAGTTATAAATGACTTGCTATTTTCCCTACTTTTTTTTCTTTTAATTACTTGAAGGTCTGTGCCCAAATCACTATGGAGGGTTCTGGTCTGTCTTATGATAATGAAAATCTGTGGGAAACTGCTCTCAGCTACCAACAATGGCTCTTCAGTAGTGACCCTGCTTATCTGATATAGCTGATCTGGCAGATAATCTTATCTGAACCCATGTTACCATCCTAAAAAAAATGCGCCTGAAGGTAAAAGATTCTGGACCCTCAAACCATGAACAGTATCATGTCATAGGATTATAGATGACAATTTTGATTATGGCCACTTCACAGCCATTACTTTAGAGGTCGCAACTAGGTGCTGCTGGACAAGCACTGTAATACAGTATTTAGCCTAAGTAACACCAGTAGTGCACCTCAGTGCCAACCACTCTTCCAATTTTCCATAACCTATTCATCTATTATGCAGTATTGATACTAAATAAAAAGGTTAATCTGAAAGTAAACTCCACCCTGAAAATGACCCTCATTCTCCTTTGTCATACACCTTCACTCTCAGCTTGCTGGACTGGCCTAAGATGGCTTTCTCTTCAAACATCAGTTTTCATCTTTTGCTTGTGTTCAAACTGGCTATTCCCATGCTACAAGCCATTTCTGTATTCAACATATTGGTTTAAGAATTTCTCTCATTATCGACTGTTTCATTTTGTGTAAAACAGTTTGTTACACAGAACAGCCAAAAAGTGACTCCAAAGCCCAGAAATTACAAATTTCACTTCAGCTATAGAGGACTGGGAATACCTCCTCCAATGAATATTAATTTATTTGAGCAGTCATCTCTGAAGAGAAAGAGCAAAGTTCAAATTATTGGTTTGAATCAAATAAAGCAAGGTGTTTAAGCTGGTTCTGTGTATTCAACAGAAATAATCTAACAATGAATGACAGATAGATACATACATACATGTATAGAGAGAAATCATAGAATCACAGAAATACAAGTACATTGAGTGGAAGTGGGGGAAAATCCTCAATTCCCACCCCCTTTCAAGAAGTATTGCTTCAACAAATTGTCTTTCCCTGAATGTAGCTTTTTTTTTTTTTGTCCTTTTGCATCTGCTATTGGAGAGCCTAAATTCACGTCTATTTTATAACTTCCCACTCCTCACTTGTTTCATCTGCATTTCATTTCCCTGGGTAAATAATTCCCATCTTTTCAATGCCTTGAAAAATTCTGCCATACCACATCAAACTTTCTACAACACTGTGATTTATCTTTTTTTTCCAACTAATTGACAGTTAATAACACATTTTGAATAGCAGATAAGAATTAAAGAATTTGTATAAGATGGCACTTCCTTCTTTTTTCCACCCTTCTGATTACAGTTATAAATTGGGTAATGATACCTCAGCAAACTGCAATGATGCCCAGATTTTCTTGTTACATTAATACTTGTTATTTAGGAACTTTTAAGACATATTTAAATGTTTTCTTATTTTCTGCCTCAAAAATATACTGTTTTGTATAGCTCAACACCAGTTTTACCTGTCATCCTGCTGTCCTTTCACCTGTCATCCTGATGTCCTTTCACCTGTCATCCTGATGTCCTTTCAAGGCTTGCTTAGACTTCTCAGGCGACCTTTCCAAATTTCTGAATTTGATTAAACAGCTTTGAATCCTCAGTAAATATTGATGCTTTAGAAATCAAATTCTACAAATGGTTAACAATAATACTGAACAGTTTCTGATTTAAGTCAAAACCTTACACCTCCTATAACTTAACATTTATTTTTGTTACTTCCTCTCACAGTTTTTTTGTGACCAATGACAATATTTTACCTCACATCCTGGCTTAAAGAAGCCAGGTGCGAGGAACCTTCAATTATACCTTTAAAAGGTATATGTAAACTAGAACTGTAATACAATTTAATCTGCTATGCTATCACCACAACGAAAAACCCCATCAGATTAGTAAGGTGCAATTGTCTTTGCAGAAGCAGTACTACCTACATTAGTAACACTAGTTAGCTCTGTGTCTACCATCGGTCTTTGTTATCATCATATACTACTTCTATCTACAGGCAGCTGCAACTGTAAGGGATGAGAATTACATGGGCAATCTTTCATGCTTTTCTTTAAGAGCACCAAACAATTTTCAGACCTGCTTCCTATGCTAACAAAGTTTATGAGATAACTTGAAGAGTATCTGTTGGAAGCTTTCTTTCATTACCTTAAAATCTATTGACCAATTTCTACGGAAATGGACTCAAGTACATTGAGGTTCTCAAAATCTGTGAGATCAAGAGCCAGATAGAGAACAGAGACTCTATTAATACTCCCAGCAAATTAATGCAGCTTACCACGGGGGGGGG